>NC_056745.1:678560271-678671563 GCF_019279795.1 Protopterus annectens | reverse complement strand
ACCTTCATTCCTCTTCACTCTAGAGCATATCTCCATCTCTCCAGGGTCTCCTCCACCTGTTCCCTACTCTCACTACACATCACAATGTCATCTGCAAACATCATAGTCCACGGGGACTCCTATCTGATCTCGTCTGTCGACCTGTCCATCACCATTGCAAATAAGACAGGGCTCAGAACTGAAGCTTGATGTAATCCCACCTCCACCTTAAACGCATCTGTTACTCCCACCGCAGACCTCACCACTGTCATACTACCCTCGTACATATCCTGTACCACTCTTGCGTACTTCTCTGACACTCCCGACTTCCTCATATAATACCACAACTCCTCTCTAGGCACCCTGTCATATGCTTTCTCTAAGTCTACAAAAACACGATGCAACTCCTTCTGACCTTCTCTGTACTTCTCCATCAACACTCTTAGAGCAAACATTGCATCTGTAGTGCTCTTTCCCGGCATGAAACCATACTGCTGACCACTAATCATCACGTCCCTTCTTAACCTAGCTTCCACTACTCTTTCCCATAACTTCATGCTGTGACTGATCAATTTAATTCCTTTGTAGTTACTACAGCCCTGCACATCACCCTTATTCTTAAAAATTGGTACCAAAACACTTTTTCTCCATTCCTCAGGCATCCTCTCACTTTCCACAATTTCATTAAACAATCTGGTTAAAAGCTCCAATGCCATTTTACCTAAACACCTCCATGCTTCCACAGGTATGTCATCTGGACCAACAGCCTTTCCATTCTTCATCCTCTTCATAGCTATCCTTACATCCTCCTTGCTAATCCATTGCACTTCATGATTAACTCTCCACACATCATCCAACCTTCTCTCCCTCTCATTCTCTTCATTCATCAACCCATCAAAGTACTCTTTCCATCTGCTCAAAACACTTTCCTCGCTTGTAATTATGTTTCTCTCATTATCCTTTATCACCTTTACTTGCTGCACATCTTTCTTACTCAGTCCCTCTGTCTAGCCAAGGGGTCCTTTCCCCCTCCTTAGTGTCCAACCTTTCATACAACTCTTCATATATTTATTATTTATTTATTTATTATTTATTTATTTACATTTTGTTGACCGGGCTAGTCTAACTGGATACATGTCCATTTTCAGTAGAGGCCCGGGGAGAAAAGCTCCAAGATGGGCATTAATTATACAATTATAGAAAACAAAGCTCCAAGAAGGGCATTAATTATACAATTATAGAAAACAAAGCAATATCAAGCTATAAGCATATACAGGTAAATCATTATTAAGATCATTGCAAATGAATGTTAAGCAAATATAAAAGTAATTAATTTTTTTTTTTTTTTTTTTTTTTTTTTTGGTAAATCATAGTACAGCGAGAGTGGCAATATGGTACCCTGGAGGTACCATAGAAGGGATTAGCAGGAATGTTTAATGTGGGGAGATCAGTTGGGGTTGGAGCGGGGGCAGAGCCAGTGAGTTTTAAAATGCTGTTTGAGGTTTTTTTTAAAAAGATATGTGGAAGGGATGGTAGAAAGCTCACTTGGCAGGCGGTTCCAGGCCTTTCCAACTGTATTAGTAAAAAGAGAGTCTCCAGCTTTGTTTTTAGATTTAATAGTGGAAACTACAAGTTTATCAGCTGAGCGAAGAGTGGTAAGATTTTTGTAAGGGGTAGTAAGATTAGTGAGGATTGGGATATTATTAGGGTGGAAGAGTATCTTTTGGGTTATAGTAAGTTGATGATAGAGTAGTTGGTGTTGCAGTTCTAGCCATCCCAGTTGTTTGAGGTTGAGACAGTGGTGTGTTCTAAAAGGGTTGCCAGTAGCAAATCTGGCTATGTTGTTATAACTATTGGCAAGTTTGTTAAGGTTGCTTTTGGAAAGGTTAGTGTAAATAGCAGAAGCATACAGTAGGGTAGAGATCAGATGAGTTTGGGCTATCGTGGCTGTGGCTATAGTTGTAAGGAAGAGTTTGATTCTATACAGTGAACCTAGTTTTTTGTTAACCGATTTTACAGTATAGTTGATGTGGTCATCATAACTAAGATTGTTATCAATAGTTATGCCCAACAGACGGGTTGTGGTATCAGGGTTTATGGTGGTTCCATTGTTTGAGGTTATAGTGAAGTGAAATTGTGGTGATTTACGCGTGGGAGTAAAGAGTAATAATTTTGTTTTTTTTGCATTTAGGAGGAGGCAGTGTTGCATGAACCAATTTTCAAAGGTGTTAAATACAGACTGGGTAAGGGTGTGGAGTGTGGTTGTGGAATTGGCGGAGCAGATTAAAGTAGAGTCATCAGCATACTGAATGCAGGTGGCTTGAGGAATTGTAGTGTTTAGGTCGTTGATAAATATTGAGAAGAGGGCCTAGTATAGAACCTTGAGGTACTCCTAGGTTTACGGGGAGGGGAGTTGACAGCATATTGTCGAGAGGACTGCTTGATGACGGTTTTCTAGGTAGGATTTAAACCAGAGTAGTGCCTGTGTGTCTAGTGAGTGGGCTTTTAGTACCTCTAAAAGCAGATTGTGGTTGACCATATCGAAAGCTTTAGAAAGGTCAATAAACAAAGCTGAGGAAAGGGTGTTATTGTTCTGAGTTTTGTTTATAGATTCAGAGAAGGATAGCAGGGCAGTTGATGTACTGTGGAATGGTCTGAAACCATGTTGGCAGCTGGCAAGTAAATTGTTGTGGAGAAGATGGTCAAGAAGTTGTAGGTGGACACATTTTTCCATTATTTTTGCTATAGGAGAGAGTAACGCGATCGGTCTAAAGTTGGAAATGTCAGTTGATGTGCCACCTTTGTGTAAAGGAATGATGTGAGATACCTTCCATATAAGGGGGATTTTACTTTCTGAAATGGTTCTATTGATAATGATAGAGATAGGGTAGGCAATGACTTCAGCTGCAATTTGCAGGTATTCTGCTGGTATACAGTCAGCAGACGGGGTACATGGTTTGAGTTTTAGAAGGAGGTTACAAATGAGGGATGTAGAAACAGGTTGTATGGCTTTGATAAAATAGGTATTAAAGGAATCGGCTATTAGTTTAGGGTTATTTTGGGAAATTCCTGATGGTGTGGGAGACTTGGTGTGGCCTGGATTAAGTAGTTTGTTGATAGCTGACCAGAAATTTTGTGTTTTTTGATTGTGGGTTTGTTGAAGGTGAAAGTAGTAGTTCTCTTGTCAAGGTGGATGTCTTTTTTTGTAGCATTTCTTAGTTGTTTAAAGTAAAGGTGGTC
Source organism: Protopterus annectens (assembly GCF_019279795.1). Taxonomy (NCBI): domain Eukaryota; kingdom Metazoa; phylum Chordata; order Ceratodontiformes; family Protopteridae; genus Protopterus; species Protopterus annectens. Next base: position 678,668,344 of record NC_056745.1, on the reverse strand, counting down.
AGGTAGCCTTCGCCACCTCTCTCTTTGCCATGCTCCTCATCTCCTTATACCCGTGTCTACTTTCTTCATCTCTCTGACAATCCCACTTCTTCTTTGCCAACCTCTTTCTCTGTATACTCTACTGTACTTCCTCATTCCACCACCCCGTCTCCTTGTCGTCCTTCCTCTCTCCAGATGTCATATCAAGCACCTTTCCAGCCATCTCCCTTATTAGCTCTGCTGTAGTTACCCAGCTATTTGGTAACTCTTCACTGCCACCCAGTGCCTGTCTTAACTCTTCCCTGAACTCCAATTCACAATTACCCTTTTTCTATTTCCACCATTTGATCCTTGATACTGCCCTCACACTCTTCCTCCTCCTCTTCTTGATAACCAACGTCCTCTTACAAACCACCATCTTATGCTGCCTAACTACACTTTCCCTGGTCACCACTTTACAGTCTCCAGTCTCCTTCATACTGGCCCTCCTACATGAGATATAATCCACCTGTGTGCATCTTCCTCCACTCTTGTATGTCACCCTATGCTCCTTCTGCTTGTTAAAATACGTATTTACCACAGCCATGTCCATCCTTTTCACAAAATCCACTATCATCTGACCTTCATTCCTTTAACACCATACCTACCCATCCCTTCCTCATCCCCTCTGTTCCGTTCACCAACATGCCCATTGAAATCTGCTACAATCACCACTCTCTCACCCTTTGGTATAGTCATCACCACTTCAACCAACTCACACCAAAATTTTTCTTTCTCGTCCATCGCACACCCAACTTGTGGAGCATATGCACTAACGACATTCATCATTACACCATCGATTTCCAACTTCATAAACATCACTCTATCCGACACTATATATATATATATATATATATATATATATATATATATATATATATATATATATAATATGGTTTACTATCACATACTTGAATCTACTCCGAGTGTTAAGATGTCCGAATCACATGTTCGTAAATCTCAACACCGAACACAAAAAATGTCGAAGGCAGCATTTTAGTAAAGTCGAAATTTTGAAAATGTCGACTTTACCGAAATGCTGCACTAACGCTCAACATTAACAAACACTCCTGCACTCCCCATGTGGGGGGCTGTGCCCCCCCACTTTTATATATACAAACTCCGAGATCGCACTGCAGTGAGTGAAAGGGTACATTTCCCTATCCCCACTATAGTGCGATCTGCACCACAATGTCCAACCTTACAACAGCGAATGCTCGCTATTGTAAGGTTCGACATTGTGGCATTCGTAATTTCAGTTCGGCCATGTGCAATCGACAGTGATTGTAAGATATATAAATATATATATATATATATATGTGTGTGTGTGTGTGTGTGTGTGTGTGTATGTTTGTATGTACAGTGCGAGAGTACACTGAAGCCATTTTTTCACACAAGGTGAAATGCATGGAATGGTTTCATTCCATCCATGCACACACGCAAAAGGTCATTTATATTATTTTTGTAAGGTTGTAGCAGGTTGTATTGCTTGAGTTGCATGGTACAGAACTATGTCATACCCAAAGTATGCCTACTTCTCAGCTTATGCAATGAATGAGTCAAAAATTTGACCTTTTTTCCTCCTCTTGTACTACAGCTCACACCATTATGTCTTCGTTACTTAGGAGTGTCATATGTCAGATCTGTGCTTCCCATGCAAGGGTAAGGCATAAAGGTGACATACGAATGCTCCCAAACAGAACTCTGTTGCTGCCAGTCTGAATGCCCTTCAATGTGCTGGTGATATCAAGCCTATGCTTTCAGATAATTACCCCGTTGAGGTTCCTTATTGTTTTTATTTTATTTTTAGTGGGTTACATGCCTTTCAAGAAAAAGAAATGTCAGTGTAGGAGGCAGATTCGTCATAAGGACTGCCATAATAGGTGCCTGTTTTGTTTAGGTGTATCTCATGACCACACTCAGTGTTCTGTCTGTCAGGCTGTTGTACCAAAGACTTTGTGTAGCCATCTATCTTCCCTTTCCATTTATTTTAAGAACCAGCATCTCAAGTTGTTGGCCCAAGGTACCATGTCAGAATCCGCTTGCCCCGAAGTACAGCTGTCACTCAAGAAGCCCAAGAGATTTAAGCCCAAGCCTGCTGCTGTCCAGCTTCCACCAGATTTCCCTCTCTCTCTCTCGAGATGGATGCGACCATGGAGGACCATCTGGTATTAACATCTGTATCCCAAGTGAAGCTATACCAGCTTCTATTACACAGCCTGTGGTTCACTGTCAAACTTCATAAATTAATATTGATTCCATCTCAGGATCACTTTTTTCTAGGGGCAGGATGCAGAATGTTTAGATGATAGCCTTTCTTCCTGCCTCGAAGGTGTTCTCTCAAACTTTTTTCATTCCCTGTTTGTCCTGTCCTGTCTTCTGGCCAGGGAGTTTGTCAGGGATATGGGGTTCATGGCTTCTACTGTCTCCATGCTACTCTGCACCAAGCATATGAGGAAGTTTCAGTGGTATCTGCAAAATCGGTATGGCTTCAACACTGCCATCTGCTAGAGTGTCTGGCTCCTCTGCTCCCTTGTCTCAAACTGGAAATTCACTGATGGAGTCAGCATATTTATGTCCAGGTATGCCTTTTCAAAGTTCTCAGCCATCCCAAGAGCTCATCACAAACTTTTCAGAGCTGGGGTGCAGAGCCACTTCAGGCACTCGGAAGGTTCAGGGCCTTAGGCCTCATCAGCAGAGGGCAGATCACATCAACATCAAGGAAATCAGGGCTCTCAGTTTGGCTCTACAAGCTCTTCACACACTGGGTACCATGTCCTGTAAAGGTTTATTCAGACAACACCACAGTAATGTGGTACATCAACAAAGAAGGGGGGCATGAGGTATTTACCTTCTTTGTAGAGTAGCCCTTCAAGCATGAGAAATGGCCATCAGTCTACAGGTGACCATACAGGTAGTCTGCATTCCATCAGAGTGCAATCGTGTGGCAGTTTCTCTTAGCAGGTCCAGGACACAGCCTCATGAATGGATGCTTCACAGGGATGTTTGTGGATGTAGTTCATCTCTGGAATATTCCTCAAGTGGATCTCTCTGCCTCCTGTCTGAACAGGCAACTCCCTTAGTTCTGTTAGAGTCCCAAGTCCTTTGGCTTGGAAAGTGGACCCCATGTCTTCCTCTTGTAAAAGAATATTGCTGTATGCCTTTCCTCCCCTTCCAGTTCTTCCCTAGGTCCTTCACAAGATTGAGATGCACTTTCCAGAAATCTTGTTGGTGACTCCCTCTTGGCACAGACAGCACTGGTTCTTCTTTTTAGTCCATCTGTCTAGAGACTGTGTTCAGATGTTACCTCACTGCATGGACCTTCAAATACAGGACAAAGGACCTCTCCTTCACCCTCACCTGTCCACTCTTCAACTGATGCTTTGGATGAGTGAGCTTTGATTCCTTTAATTAATTTTCTGAGAACATGCTTCAGGTCCTGCACAAGGCCATAAAACCCAATACCATAAAATCATAAATATCCAAGTGGAAGAGATTTTCTGTCTGGTGTCTTAAACATCAGTGGGATCCCTTTTCAGGGGGTCCTCATGGTTCTCTCCTATCTGCATGAACTGCTATATGCTGGCTTGGCATATTCTTCAGTGAAAGCTCACTTGTCAGCAATTTCTGTCTGCCACCGACTTCCTATTCTGGCTTCTAAAGTTGAGTTCAAGCAATTTCGTAAAGGTGTCCTTCATATCAAACCCCAAAGAAGTCCATTCCTCCTTTTTGTGATCTTAATTTTGTCCTTGAAAAAATAACGGTCTCCTTTTGAGCCTACCACTGCTGCTTACTTGCAACATTGCACCTAGAACACTCTTATTTGTTGCTTTAACCTCCACCAGAATTCCAGCCCTGATGGCAGTCCCTCCGTTTTTGGCTTTTCATAGAGAAAGGGGGGACCTCTCCATACAAATCCTTTTTTATGCTTAAAGTGGTTAATGAGATGTCTTTTAATCAGTCTATCCATATTCCTTCCTTTTTCCCTTCTCTGCAGGCTGCTAGTAAGAAGATTCTTCATACCTTGATCTTGCATAGACAGCTCAAATATTATTTAGATGAAACGAACCTTTCGTAAATCTCATCAGCTTTTTTTTTTTTTTTTTTTACACCAGGACATTGGGTTTGGCAGATGTTGTTCGTGTTTCACTGTTGCAGTCATCACATTTGGGGTTATCTGCCTGCAGGTAGCACTCAGTTGGCATGAATACCAGAGTGTTGGGATTTCTGCGTCGGATGCTGTCACTTCTTCCATGACGTCAGGGGTATAAAACATGCAGCCGATGTCATTACATCAGTCTTTCTTGCCGTGCAGTGCCCAAAGCAGAATCAGTTTGCAAGAGCTGGTCAGCCAACTCCTGAAATTTTTGTTTTTCTAGTTTCAGTCCTGAAGTCTTCTAAAAGATAAGTAGCCTGTCGGGGATCCTTTTTCTTGCTCTAACCGATGTCCAAAAAAATTAATAATTGTCTTGCCTGTGGAAAGCAAATACCTCACAGAGATTTTCATTCTTACTGCGTCACCTGTTTAGGCCCAGACCATGACGTCCCTCGCTGTCGGTTTTGTGCCTTGTTCAACGCCCGAACTGTTCGTCGTCAGGTTATTTTTGTAGCTAAATTCTTTCGCACTCCATCTCTGTACTCCAAAATGTCTTCGGTAAGCCATCCAACTACCGATCTTCCTAAAAAACGAAAGGATAAAGACAGACGGACCGCATAAGTCCAAGGCTGCTGAGACTAGCTTTAAGCTAGTCGCCAGTCCGCTGGTACTCGGTGAGGAGCTTTTGCAGCCCCTGATACCCACTTCTACAGATTCTCAGGCCTCTGCTGAGACCCATTCGGAGTCTGGTACGCAGCGAGATGCTTTTTCGACTATATAACCTATGGATGTCTCTACTTTGGATGGGTCTGGAGCCGCTGTGCAGGCACCGGCTTCTGAGGGTATTTTTAGGCCTTCTGATCTTAATATTAAACAGACGACTTCCTTTCAAACCAAAAATACTGAATTTCTCAGGCCTAAAGCTTGCACTATGCCTAGGAAACCGACGACCAAAGCACATTCTAAGGCCCACATGCCACAAAAACAAATGATTAGAATTGCTGAGGACCTCATTACTTTAATTAGGGGAAGTCGGCCTTCCCCCTCAAAAAGACCCAGAACTGTGTCTCCTTCTGATTACTCTGATCCTTCTGATTTCCAGGACATACCCTTATCTACCTATGAGGATTCTGATGCAGAGGATTCCATTCCCCCTGCTTCCCCACCAGAAGAATTTTCCTTTGGTGAAACCCTGCACACCCTTAGAGAACATTTCTGCTGAGAGAGCTAAGACTACTCCCAGTCCAAAAAGAGACTCGGATAATTTTTAAGATTGCCTCAACACAGGCCTGTAGCTATCCCTTCTGTTCTCGAAATTGTAGATGTCTTCCTGGAATCGAGCCTTACCCCTGATGCCTTGCCTCCAGCTCCCAGTAAACCTTGCAGGTACTATAGAGTGCCTGACTCCCAGAAATTCATTTTTAGGAATCCTGCTGTGGATCCAGAGACCATTTCCCAGGGACCTAAAGGCATTAAGGCTATAACTGCCAAAAATCCTACCCCTTCGGACAGGGAATCCAGGGCGTTAGACAGATGGGGATAAAAGGTATACACCTCTGCTATGCTTGCCATTAGGGGTTTAAATTGCCAGTTTCCTATGTTAAAGTATCAGCAGCATATTATGGTGCTAATTAAACAAAAAATGTTGTTTATTCCTGATTGTGCAGAACACAAAGATTTACGAGAGTTAATGCATTCTGCTAACCAAGTTGGTAAACATACTTTGCAATGTGGTTTTGATGCTTTAGAAGCATCTTGCAGGGCTGCTGTCACTGGGTCTGTTCTTAGAAGACATGCTTGGCTTAAGGAACAAAACTTGCCAGATCATGTCAAAGCAAAATTTCTGGATGCACCATTACATCAATAGCATCTATTTGGTAATAAAGCAGAAGTCCTCAAAAGAATGGAGGAGAAGGCTAAATCTATGCAAACAGTTAAGGACAGCCACCTAGATTCATTAGGCATTGGCCTCCAAAAAACTGGTCTTTTCCAGTCCCTTCCAGGCCTTCTCAATACAAGCCCAGGGGCAGCAGACCATCAAGACTTCAGTCTCAGGCTGTGCACAGATCTAAGCAATGGAGTGCTTCCATGCCCAACACAGGGGGGAGTAGTAAGCCTCCATTCTTTGGTAAAAATGCACAATGACTTATCCTTAACTCTTCCAAGCCTTGCCCAAGTACTTGCACCTTTAGGAGGAAAACTTGCACTGCATGCCAAAAATTGGCAATACATTACCCAAGACAAATTGGTCTTAAACATTGTTTCCCCAGGGATACAGATTCCAGTTCCACTCACTCCCATCCCTAAGTGGATGGCCAAACCTCCAACCAAACCAGTGGGCCGAGGCCCAAAAGCAAGTACTTTCTCTTCTCAGTATCAAGGCTATTCAACCTGTCCCAACAGAACAAAGGGGGCAAGTTTTTTTTTTTACTTCAGACTGTCTCTGGTCCCCAGAAAAGAAAACTCTTTGTGTCCTATCCTGGGTCTGTCTATGCTCAGTACCTTTTTGCTGTTTCCAAAATTCAAAGTGTTAACTCTCCAACAGCTGCTTCATATGCTAGCCAAGGACTTCTGATTAGCAACCCTAGATTTAAAAGAAGCTGATCTACACATCCCCATAAGGGAATCTTACAGGAAATAACCTACACGTCAGTGCAGGCTCTATGCACTATCAGTTCTCTGCACTTCCCTTTGGCTTATCTACTGCACCCAGGGTATTCACAAAGTGCCTAGCTCCAGCCATTGCATATTGCAGTCAGAGAGGAATTCAAATTTACCCATACTTGGACAATTGCCTGATTCAGGCAGATGGTCAGAATTTGCTACTTTGGCACCTGGCATTTGTAAAGAGACTTCTCATTTCACTGGGGTACACCATCAATGAAATGAAATCACAACTGGTACCCAGCCAACAGATTGTATTTCTGGGAGCAAACTTGAACACAACTTCCCAGATGGCATTCCTCACTCCAGATCCAGAGAAACAAATTTATTTAACAAACTATTTCAATCTACTGGCTACCAAAACACGGCTAAAGGCAAGAAAAACACTGCAAGCCCTAGGGTTCATGGCCTCTTGCATTCTGTTAATTCCATATGCAAGACTGCATATGAGGAAACTTCAATGGTACCTAAAAAGTCTCTAGTGTCAACATTCTCAGGACCTGGAAACAATGATTCCTATCATTCCTTGCCTAAGGACAGATTTCCTTTGGTGGGCAGAGGCCTGCAACCACAACAAGGGACTCCCTTTCATCCTACCCCCTGCCGCACAAACACTAACAACAGATGCATCAGACTATGCTTGGGGGGCTCACATGGCAGGGCAGTGCATTCAGGGCAAATGGAACTCAAAGCAGATGCACCTGCATATCAATCAAAAAGAAATGTTAGCTGTGCAGAATGCTCTGACAGCCTTCAAGGGCCTTATTCTTCCAGGGAAACTATTGGTAATGACAGAAAACACCACAGTTATGTGGTACATAAACAAGCAGGGGGAACCCATTCTTACCCACTCTGCAGACTAGCCATGGCTCTGTGGAACACAGCCTTGAGCAACCGAGTACAATTACAAGCTCAATTCCTGCCAGGCAAACTAAATTCACTGGCAGATGACTTAAGCAGAAATCTCATGGATCCACACGAGTGGAAACTGGAACCCAAAGTATTCAAGCTTTTGAGGAACAGGTGGGGGACACCAGAGTTGGACCTTTTTGCTTTCTTTCAGAACTATCAATCGTGCAAATTTTGCACCAGAACTCCCCACAACCAAGTTTGGAAAGTGGATGCCCTTTCCTTCACCTGGGAAAAGCCTCTCAGTCTATGCCTTTCCCCCTCTGCCCCTCCTCTCGAAGGTTCTACTAAAAATCAAACAGGACAAGCCAAGGACAATCCTGATTGTGCCAGACTGGCCACGCCAGCACTGGTACTCTCTTTTGCGCAGTATGACAGTGCTACAACCATGGCACCTGCCTCAGACTCCTTCTCTGCTGTCCCAGCAGATGGGCCAGATTCTGCACCCTCAGCTACAGACACGGAACCTTGCAGCCTGGCTAATCCCCTGAATTCAGCACCGGCAAACCTCAGTAAGCAGGTGCTGGATGTCATTCTTGAGGCAAGGAGGCCTAGTACTAGAAAATCCTATTTGGAAAAATGGAAAAGATACTGTTCCTGGAGCCAGTCTCTGGGAATGGGCACAGCTGTGCCCATCTTACCTCGTATACTAAATTACTTAACAGAAATGCTCCACAAAGGCTTATCCTTCTCTTCAGTTAAGATCCATGCCTCTGCCATCTCAGCTCATTATAATACTGAGCCCACCCCTCTTCTCTCATCCTCTGGTAAAACAGTTCCTGAGAGGAGCCAAAAATTTAAGACCCCCCCTCAGAAGAGCTCCCACTCCAGCCTGGGACCTTAACTTTGTATTAGAAAAGCTCACACTTCCACCCTTTGAACCTGCAGCCACAGCAGAGTTAAAATTCCTCTCATGGAAAATAGCTTTACTTTTAGCCATCACGTCAGCAAGAAGAGTGTCTGAATTGCAGGCCCTTATGGCAGTGGAACCCTTCATTCTAGAGTTTCCCTCAGGACTAACCCATCTTTTATGCCCAAGGTGGTGTCTAGTGTGGCTCTAAACCAGTCCATTCATTTGCCAGCCTTTTTTTCCTAATTCTCAGAATAAAGAGGAAATGATCCTGCATTCCCTGGACGTGCACAGGCAGCTTGGGTTCTATCTGGACAGGACTAAGCCTCTCAGAAAATCTGACCAGCTGCTAGTCAGCTTTGCTGCAGGGGCAGAGGGCAAGGCCATTTCAAAGCAAACCATTTCTAAATGGATAGCACACTGCATCCATTTCTGCTACAAGCACCATGGAAAACCTACTCCACAGGGGATCAGAACTCTTTGCACTAGGGTTACATCTACCTCTACAGCATTTCTCAAGGGAGTCCCTACCAGGGACATCCTAGAAGCTGCAACCTGGAGCTCTGTACACACTTTCGCCATGCACTACCACTTGCCTATATTTTCTAAATCTAGAGGTGGATTTGCCACAGCAGTCTTACAGGGCATGATTGCTAGCCCTAATGCTTCATAGCTACCTCCACTCTTCCTTAGGTTTGGGAATCAACCCAAATGTGATGACTGCAACAGTGAAACACGAAGAACCATAGTACAGTTGTGTACACTTACCATAAATGTAGATGTTCAAGTGTATTCACTGTTGCAGTCCTGGTTACCTTCCTTCCAACCCCCTGACATCTCTTGATTTCTATCCTATCTTTTTGTCTGGCATGTCTTATATCATTGGTATTTGTTTTTTGCTGGGGGTATTACATACCATATAATTGCTTCCTATTTTGGGGGCACCTGACATATGGGGCAAGAAAAACTGATGTAATGGCATTGTCTGCATGTTTTATACCCCTGACGACCTGATGTCATGGAAGAAGCGACAACATCCGACTCAGAAATCCCGAGACTTTGGTATTCAGGCCGGCTGAGGGCTACCTGCAGGCAGATGACCCCAAATGTGATGACTGCAACAGTGAATACACTCTAACATCTACATTTATGGTAAGTGTACACAACTGTACTTTTCTAAGCAAACCATCTCCTCCTGGATTCATCCATTCAGTCAAGGCCATTTTTTTTGTTATTCTTTTAATGGCAAACCATTGTCTGCTTCTGTTAAGGCTCAATCTACTTGGGCAGTGGCTTCCTCTGGGCCTTTCTTAAAGGGCTTGGAAACCAGCTCCATCCCTGAAGCTGCTACTTTCTCTTCGGTGCACACTCACATTCAATAAACATTACAAATTGAATGCAATTCCCAGAGTCCAGGTAGGATTGGCCAAGGCTATTCTTAATGTGTTTGTAGAAGGCTTCTCCTTGCCTTCCTCCTCCATACTTACACAGTTGCTTTTGTAATTTGCCAGAGGTGATGAATATTGCAACAGTGATATGGAAGAACATATTACAATTGTGTAAAATCTTACCATAACAGTAGATGTCCTTTTCGCAGTTGCAGTATTATCTCCATCCCTCCTACCCCCTGTTATTTTCTCCTTTTCCCTGGGGGATGATTTCTATTTGGTTGAGAAGTTTTTCTCCTCCTCTTCCTTCCATTTTCTGGATGTACATATTCTCTCATCCAGTGGACGTCCTGGTTCTCCTGGGGGCACTTCCCAGTTCTGTTTGGGAGCATTCATATGTCACCTTTATGCCCTATGCTTGCATGTTGCGCATATGTCTGATGTATGATACTCCTAGGTAATAAAGGCTTTGGTAAACTGGCCAGATGAGTGGCCTATCCTTGGCAGGAGATCGTGGAGGCAATGAGTACTGCAACAATGAAAATAACGTCTACTGTTATGGTACGTTATACAGCTGTACTTTCAAAGAGCTTTTCTTCCACTGGAAAAACTAAATCCTTTATTTAGATCTGTTTCTAAGGTTTTCCACTCAGTCTTCTGTCACTGTAAGAGAATACCTCAGGATTTTGGGTTTTGTGGCATCTGTAATTCTCATGATACCCCTGGCAAGAATCCACATGAGAAAGATAGTGGTATCTAAAATCTCTCTGGTCCCAGCATCAGCACCCTTTATCTTTTCAGATCCTAGTGCTGGGGCTTGTCAGAAGAGAAATCTTTTGGTAGAGATGACAGATATCTTTAAATCTAGTTCTCCCCGCTCCAAATCAGTCAGTCAAACACCACAGATGCTTTGGACTGCTTGGGGAGTAGTTTCTGGAGGGATGAAAGAGCAGAAGGTATGGGATACCACGGACAGACGCAAGTACATAAATATTAAGGAGATGCTTGCCCTGATAAAAGCACTTGACTCATGAATCATCTTTGGCTTCTGGGACCCCTTCAAGTTGTTAGACAGTACTATAGTCTTGTGGTACATCAACAAGCAAGGGGGGAATCAAGTTGTGCAACCTTTTTAGACTAGCCATATTGGTCTGGGATTTAGCTTCACAGCAGAATTGCAACTTACAGGCATCCTGCATTTTGTTAGAGCAAATTTTCGTGGCAATAAGCTGAGCAGGATAAGGGCAGACCCTCATGAATGGAAACCAGGTCTTCCAAGATTTGATCAGTATGTGGGGGGGGGGATCCTCAAGCAGGCTTCTTTGCCTCCTCTCTGAACACTCAACTGGCAAAATTCTGTTCCATGACTTGTGACGAACCGAAATGCTGCCAGCCTAGCTAGCTTGAATTTTGTAAATAATTATGTGTCACTTGAAAATATTAATGATTTATATAGAAATGTGACACTGCCAGCCCAGCTATCTGGAATTTTGTAAATAATTGTATGTCATTTGTGAATATTAATATGATCCATAGGCTTGTCTTACAAGTGTAAGAGAACTATATGTTATGTGTATATTAAACTACTGGTGCAGAAGTGTGTGTTTGAACTGTATGTTATGTACTGAGCTTCAAGAATGTAACCACAGTGTACCCTACTGGAAAAGAACAGAAATGTATATAAAACTATATTAATGGTAGAAGTTGGAACATACAGAGTTAACTTGCAAAACTTCAAGAAAATATGTTGAAATTGTTTATGAATGTGCCATAAAAGTTAGTTAATGCAAAGAGGCACAATGTCTAGAGTTGGAGGTTTTTCTGTTGTCTTGAAACAGAAATAATTACTAGGTTTCAAGTGTAAAAGTGTTTAACTGTTTTACGACTTCGAATTCTAGGCAAACTTCTGAGAGATATGTACCTCTGACACAGAGGTGCCAAATTCTAAGTTTCTGTTAGCCTGGGAACTGAAGGCAGGTGACAGAGTGAAGTCATCCCAGCTAACCCAGCAGTAATTTGTATTAATAATTTAAGAGCTATCTGTGAGAGTGAGTCTGTGCATTTTGTATCTTGTCTTGGATCTAGAAACATCCATTCAGCACTTCTGCCTGCGTGTTGCTCTGTAAGTTATTTAGGGCAAAGTATCTTTTAGATCAAGATGGGAATATAGTAAAGATTAGTTTAGATGTTTTCTGTATTTATTTGTGACTGTCCCGTAATGTTTTAAAATATTTGCTGTGATTTTGAACTCTAGTCACTGTGCTGATTTATTGAGTATTGTCTTCTTTTATTTATTGTTATTAAATATATTTAAACCTTTTAATTGTGGCTGGTTTGTTTAGACATATTTAAGCTCTTGGTGTACTTGCATATATATTTGATGACACTGTATAGGCCACTCCTAAATAGCCTTGGTCACACTTACCATTTGGATAATAGTAACATTGCGGAGTAGAATTGGTCACCCTTTTTAAGGGCCTTATAGTAGCTGATTGGTGGCAGTGATAACTACCTTTTTGTCTGGGCAGACAGGGGCATGGCTAGTAAACCTGTACCAGCCTTTCCAAGGAGTGTGTGTGTTTGTATATAAATCAAATATCAGTGTGTGTGTGTGTGTGTGTGTGTGTGTGTGTGTGTGTCAGCTACTTGGGCAGGGACATGAAGCACTGGTTGGACAGAGTGGGTGCTGGAGGCTTTGGCTTGACCGCTTGGCTGAGATCTTAACCCTATAGCTGTGCCAGTGGGGAGTCTTATTGGGGATCTGGAGAGAGAGGGAGAAACCAGACCCAGACTGACTGTGATCTCTTTGTGCTCTTAAGGGAAATTGTACTTGTACTTTTCATCCTCCCAATGTGTATGTCCCTCACTGATGCTAGGGGTGAGGATTGAGGCTCCTTGACTACTGGGCCAGTGCAGGAGCATCACAACTCTGTACAAGAAGGCTTGGAAGACTGATGCCTTTTCTTTTCTTTGGACAGGAATGTTCCTGTATGCCTTTCCAATAATATCCAGGGCACTTCTGAGGATTCAGCCGGAATCCCCCAAGATCATTGTAGTAACTCCCTTCTGGGTCAGGCAACCATGGTTCTCCTTTATTTTGACAGTGACTAAGGGCAGTTGCCACAAGCTTCCTCACAGGTTGGATATACTCATGCAAGATGAATAATCAGTCATCTTCAACTGACCGCCTGGATAGTAGGATCTTAATTCATTTTAGGCACCTATTTTCTGAAGATGTGCGGCAGGTACTAATGGAGGTAAGAAATCCACCTCTTAGAAATTCATACATTAGCAAATGGAAAATATTTGTGAGAGTTACTGTCCTTTGGCATTTCTTATCCCTCTGTCAGGGTTCATTCTTCGACTATTCTGTATGTCTGCACATGGATCCTTCTCTTTCAATGCAATCTCATGTTAAAATGTTCTTGAAAGGGGTTTTGTAGAAGAGGATAACTGGTGGTCCCTCCTAAGGATTTTAATTTTGTGTTAGATAAGCTAATTTTGAACTAGCTAATCTGGATGACTTGGGATTCTTAGCGTGGAAAACGGTTTTACTGATTGCTCTGACCTCTGCAAAAAGTTTATCTGAGTTGCAAAGTCTGTCTCATTTTCCACAGGGACACAGTTTCTCTGAGAACTAATCCTCTTTTATGCCTAAAAGTGGTGTCAGGGTTTACTTTAAGCCACACTATCCTTATCTTTCCTGAACCTAAAAATGAGGAAGAAGGGTACTATATATCTTGGATGTCCACATACAACTCTGGTACTATCTTGACAGAACCAAATCACTTGGATCTTGAGGTCTGTTGTTAATTTCTTGTGAAGATAAGAAGGAACAACCTGTGTCAAAGCAGACTATTTCCAAATGGTTGTCTAAGGCTATGACCTTTTGTTATACTCAACAAATCTGTTACAGTCAGGGTCAAGGCTCATTGTACTAGAGCTGTGGCTTCATACATGGTGTTTTGGAAAGGGTTGAATTCTAGAAGTGCTCTAGAGCTGTTACTTGGTCCTCTGTACCTACTTTAGAAAGCAGTCTAAGCTTGATTCTTTCTCTACGTCTAGATTAAGCATTGCTAAAGCCATTTTCTAGTGGCTTCTGGACCCTTATCCTTCCACCTCTCAAATATAGTTAGCTATGGTAATCTACCCATATAGCTAAGGCTGCTTACAGCAGTGATCAGTGTGAAGAAAATAGTTGTGTAAGTTTAAAATTACAGTAGATGTTCAAGTGCTCGCTGATGTAGTAGTTGCTCTCTCCCTCTGCCCACCCTTGTTTTTAGGGGGTGTTTTTTACGCCAGGGTGTAGACCATTCATTTTTGTTCCTAGCATTGCCCTTTCAGAGTTCAGCCTCCCTCTCTGTGCTGGTAGGAAAGCTCTGAAGGGCTTTATGCTCAAACTTGTCTTTGTCAGCTCGGCTCAAACTGCCTAACAGTTTGGGCGTGTGGAAGGTGCTCTGAAACTTTGGAAGCTGTCTTGCTTTTCTGTCCTTGAGAGGATATAACCCATATAGTTAAGGCTACCGTAGCAATGATCATTTGAACATCTGTTACGGTACGTTCAACTTAAACAGCTATACTTTTTATATACTGTACAATACAACAGTAAAGATCTGATTTCAACATGTAGATAGCTTAGAATTTAAATTACTAAAAGTATTGATTATAAAGGAAAATAGAAGCTGCCATACCAAAATACGTTTAATTTTTTTTGGATTTGTTCAGACCTGTTAACATTAAATTTATGCATGTGTGTTTGATTTATGCATTTATCCAGATTTTGTAACATTTGGTTTATCAGACAGCTGTGTGCTACGCTTTCCAAAAGCTTTTTTTTTCCCCTAAAGAAAAGCAAAGTCCGCTCAGTTGTAGGAGACTGTACTGCTCAACATGTGCTGTTCTTGAGGATTTTTTGTTTTAACTTAAGACCATATTTGACATGGTCAAATAGTTCAACATTGCTTTATTGTAGAAACGCAACAGGGGAGGTGCTAATGATATTTCCACTTTACTGCTTGCTTTTGATGGTGTTCATAGACTTTGCTACCTCTGCTAAGCATATCATGATGTAAGCTGAAGAAATGCATATGCTTACGGTTGTTAAAGGCCAAACATTTAATGTCTGTAGCTTCATTCTTTCCATTCAGTTTACTCGTCCTTCTTAAGTTTTGAAACACACCCTTGCTTATCAACAGTACATGAATATTATCCAAATCTCTCAGACCTTTTAAAATGGTGTGTCAGTGTTTGCTAACAGACTATTTATTCTCTAACTTGCATTGGAATTTTTAGCAGACCTGCATGAAATGTCTGATATGTCTTCGCCTTAGAACTGATTGAAATGCTCGTCCTGAGGTGAAAGATGTAGATTTGAATTCCCTTTCACTTTCTGCTTTGCTCATTCCAGATGCACTCCATTAAAAACCTTGAAATTGCTAGCTTGTTTTCTTTTACATAATTCAGGGCAAATATTTTAGTGGGTCCTGTTTAGTTCTGAAATGCAAAGTAATCAGTTATTCAAAAAGTGTAGGACAAAAGTAAATGCTTATGAGTAAAGATCTGACTGATGTACCCTGCTGTTTGCTTTTCATTTGTGCATGTTGTGTTTTCTAAAAAGTTATATAGCTCCTACAATTTGCTAGTTGTATGCTAGTAATAAGTAGATATTTTTTTTTTGTGTGTTGCTTGTCAACAGTTCATCCTGTTGCACTGAATGGAATAAGGAATAGGTTTTTAATAAGTCAGCAAAAAGTTGTTTTCAACGTGATTAAAAACTTGGCAAACTACCTAGCATTGGGCACTGTCCAGTAGGATTCATTGTCATTAGATGCTAAACACATTTCTTGGATTTTGTTTTGGGCAATTTGAACATAGTTTTTAGGCACTTTTGAACAAAATTGGACTTGGATCTGACCTTTGCGGGTGGGGGCTGATACAGTTAACAATACTACTTTTCATTGTCTGGTTATATGTAATTGTGGCTGGGAGTCCGTAATCCTTTCCTTGAACCTGTTTACCTGACTGCAGAACCACAGCTGTTTAGTACATTTATAGGATTTTGTTAGCTGTCCACTAAGACTTATGAAAAGTCATTGTTGTAGTCTGGGATGGGTGCATTCTAATACTATAGCATTAGACACAGGTGTAATTTAAATAAATCCGGTCATTACTACTGGCTTTGTGAGGGTTCTAAACCGTTGCTGTTGCTGGCACAAAAATATGTAATGTTTGTTTTATAAAGCTGGATCCGAGTTGATAGATGTGTAGAATTTCATGGCCATAACAGCAAAGTAGGGTGTGGCAGTAGTGCAATAAATCAATTGTTTTCTTATAATGCTGTCACTGACTGTACTTAGCGGTATTATGAGCCAGAACATGTAGAGCGGTAATGAAGATTTGGTACCTGTTTGTGTAGTAGTCAAGTGACAGAACAAAGAGCAGAGATTGCTATCAAGTTGGAGTCCAGTAATAAAATTTCAACCTTGAGAAAAAAAATAAACTAATACCTGCAAGATTTTTCAAAATTTTTTACTGCTGGAGAAAGAACACTTGGCATTGTCCTTGGATTTCTTTATTTTAACAAAGCAGTCCGCTAAGAATTTTAACTTGTATTTTTTTTGTGTGTGTTTAATCCTAGTGTGCTGTTCTGTTTCTCCGCTGTAAAGGAATCACCTGTTTCAATCTGAGACAAGTTAGTATTTCCCATATTATGCCACAGATTTCATTTTGGACTGCAGCATGATGGTTTCCAAGTTAGTATTTCCCATATTATACCACAGATTTCATTTTGGACTGCAGCATGATAGTTTCCAAGTTAGTATTTCCCATATTATACTACAGATTTCATTTTGAATTGCAGCATGATAATTTTGCTATTTGTTTTTTTAAAGATGGTTCTTTAGTTTTCATTTGTAAATATGAAATTTGTATAAAAGTCGTTTTGTGTGGTAGCTTTATAATGCTGCTGCAATACTCTAACTGTAGAGAGTTATGAAATTATTTAACGTGTCAGTTTGTTTGCTTTTTGAGTCGCACTTGTATGCATGTTTTTACAGTTAACATGGAGATGATTGAGTGGCATTTAATTGGGACCCATCTGGTCAGTCACATTTCATCGAGTCCCAGTTAATCACCTATTTCCAGTGAGTAGAGTTGGACTTGCTACCCCACTCCTGTAGGACCAATGCTCGCCAGTCCCTGGCATTTGCTGGTTTGCAGTTTGTTTAAACCTGCACAGTGTGCTGTCAATGGAATATATTCTACTTATCCATATACTCATAATGTCATATTTTTTCTGAATTTAACATTGCTAATAGTGTCTGAATACAGCAGGAAAACCTCTTAAACTTTGAGGAATTCTGCATGTTGAATGAGGCAGCACTGTAATGTTTTGAACTTGGCTGGATTTGATTTTCTCCCATAAATCCAAGAGATTGTAGCCCTATTGAGCAAGATTTGAAAAATTGTGAATTCTTGATCTGTTTGCCAAGTAATGACTGATGCTTCAAGCAAAATGATATTAGGAAGTTACAGTTGAAGGGAAGTTTATAATTTTAGTTTTGGAGCCAGGATCACTACAACAGATTTTGGCAATCCGAGAGATTTGTATCCCCAGTCTAGTATTTGTCTGGGATTCAGCTTATGTCCTGAAGTTTCCTATGACATTAGTGTAAAAAGCTTGTAGAGAGCTGTGCTTTAAGTACATATCTGGTTTGGGGACAAACCATAACAAGACTGTTCATTTTAAAGTAACTTCCAAAGATGGGGATTTCTAAATAGTTAGCTGTATTTAACTGTCATACTTTCATCCTGTACTTGTATGAACAGCAGCAGCAATCCATCCAAGTACTTGATGATCTGTTTCCAGAAAGAAGTTACTGCACATGTGTCCAGGATATGTGAGAACAGTCATTTTGGATAACAAGAATGCCAACAATCTTATTGTTTTAGCACTAAATTTTTGAGAGGAAATATAGAATTTGATAGTGTCACATTGGGCTGTACCCCTACCAGGAGCTAGGTTTTAGTTTCGGCATATTCGGGCAGAATGCGTTTTGATTTTTCAGAATGGACCTTCATCAAATATAACCAATGTAGTTTCTTATGTGTACAACTCTGATTTTTTTTTTCTGACTCCTATCTCTCTTCAGCTTATAATGCAGTTGCACTTCTCCTTAACTTTCTAGCACAAGCCCGTGACTGTACTTGGTGAAAGTATTGAAGAATTCAACGTGGTGTGTGCATTCGTGCTGAGATAGTGGTGGTGAATTGCTTTGACCTTTGCTACTTTGTGGAATTGTTTTAGCCAACAAATATGTACAACAAATAATTTGTTTAGCATCCATAATACTGAGGGTTGTAATTTGGTCTCCAGTCATCACTAAGTTGCTTACGTTTGAGACGTTGATGTCAAAATTGCCTTGAGAGAGGCTCAAAGCTTGAAATGTGACATTCATGTCAAGAACATAGAGTAATAGAGGTGTGATCCGAGAGACCCATTCATAATTTTTAGTAGTACATGGATCTTTAGTTGCTCTAATGTACTTCTAGTTGCAGAAACAGTGTCGGAGCATAATGTGTTTTACAGCTTTAAAAGAAGTGAAAACACTTGCTGCTGCCACAAAATGTCCAGAAGCGATCTGTTGGAGTGAATAGATTTCAAAACTGTTGGGCACTTTACTCTGCTACAGATTTTTTTTTAAGTGGGTGTGTGAGACAGCAAAATGTTTAAAGTGTTTTAAAGCAGATTTAGCTTTTTGCCACTGTCAATGTTCTAGAGCAAGATTATAGTTTATTATACCATGACCCCCCCCAAAACGTGCAATCTGATTGGCCAGCATGCACATTGTAAATCGAGTTATACTAATGGAAAAAGGTCCGGTCGCCCGGACTTTTTTCCGTTAGTATAACTCTACTTTTAAAACACTGTCTCGCTATGTTAAATGTTATGGGTTTAACATAGCGAGATCTCCGTTGCTTATTTTAAAGCTGTCTCGCTATGCTAAACCCATTTAACATAGCGAGACAGGTTTTAAAAAAAAAGCAACGGAGAAAGCAAGATCTCCATTGCTTTTTTTACTGTTTCGCTATGTTAAATGGGTTTAACATAGCAAGACAATTTTAAAATAAGCAACGGACATCTCCGTTGCTTATTTTAAAACTGTCTCGCTATGTTAAACCCATTTAACATAGCGAAAACAGTAAAAAAAAAGCAACGGAGATCTTGCTTTCTCTGTTGCTTTTGCCCACAGCTCTGATGTACTGCGCAGGCGCGCAGTACATCAGAACTGCCGCGGATGCCAGACATCTGCGGAAGGGCAGTAAACAGGCATTATACCATGCCATTATTTAAGAAAAGTAATAGTTTCTTTTCTTAAATAATGTCATGGTATAATAGCAATAACCCACTTCTGGGTGTGGGTAATGCTGAATTTACCCACGGTTGGCTTTGTTTGGTCCCTCGGGACCAAACCACGCCAACCGTGGGTAAATCCAGCATTACCCACACCCAGGCGTGGGTTATTGCTATAACAGCACTGAAAAATGCTTAACAAAACATTAAGCAACTTTCTAATATCAGAAATGTTCTTAAAATTGCATATTTGCCAACTTAGGCGTATGATTGCTGTGCTACATTGATATTAGTTGACTTAGAGCAAGTTATTAAACAGATTAAAATGCTCTTTCAGCTGCTTCTAAGTGTATGTATGATGTGTGCAATAAACTAAAAACATTGCTGAGCAATTTTAATCTGAACATTTCTTTGGCTGTAACATGTTTCTGTACAGGTCTTCTTGGGCCTTCTCTCGACCTCCTGTATGTTATTCAGGAGCACCCTTCTAACATTTTATACTGTTCTGTAGCAGTTGTTCCATTCTGACCTGCAGAAATGCAATTGGTGGCAGAGCTTCTGCTTAACAGCCATATGTAATAATAGAACACTTATTACTGTCTCAGCTATGCTGCTGAGCTGATTCAGGATATGTATAACAGTTCTGTTCTCTAATAGTAGGAGGTAGTGTTTGGCACCATTCGGACATGTGCTGTTAGTACTTCTGCATCTATTTAGTCTGAACACTTCCTTTATAGACCAATGTCCTGCTTGTAGGTGGGATGTAGTGGTGTGGGCATCCGGCTTTTGTGGCAGTAACATTTGTGAAGCTCCGTGCATCAGTGTAGCATATATTATACTCTGATAGTTCTGTATCACCATTTTAACCTTTAACAGTGCCAGTAAGCAGAAGGTTAAAAACCTCTTTTGTGACAGTTTTCCCACTTCCTGATTAGTAATCTGTAGATCAGTTATCTTTTTTAATTCACATCAGTGCCAGTGCTTAAAGCATTTCCTTTGCATCTTTCCTACTTCCTGACAGAATGTAGTACTGTTGGACCATTTCAGGTCTGGGAATCTTTCACCGCTGTTAATTCTGTTTCTAGCATATATTATGATGACATTATTCTAGCCTGCTGCAGTGCCACTGATGAGAAACAGAACATGTGGCAACTTTACTGTCTTTGTGGTAGAATGTTGTGACCACAGAGCTTCCTGACCAGGAAAATCCAGGGTCTCAAACACCTGTTCTATACAGATAAGCTAAAAGTCCTGTCCCTCTACTCAGTCTCATATAGACTTCTTGAAGTGACCTGTGTCTGGCATATAAGGCCATTTCAGACCCAGCCTTGATGAGTTGCTGCATATCCGTAAGACAAACTCCACTCGCACAACCTGCACGCAAGGTCTTAATCTGGTCTGTATCATTAGTAGAACTTGTTGGGATAGATTTGTGTCCCAAAGACTCCCCCTGTCTGTGGAATAGACTCCCTCTCCATGTCAAGCAAAGTACCTGTCTAGCCCTCTATAACAGGAA
This sequence comes from Protopterus annectens, assembly GCF_019279795.1. NCBI lineage: Eukaryota > Metazoa > Chordata > Ceratodontiformes > Protopteridae > Protopterus > Protopterus annectens. Next base: position 678,647,551 of record NC_056745.1, on the reverse strand, counting down.
CCTGGATGGGAAACAGAAAATATACCCCTGGGATCCCACCTGTGTCCTTGCTGGACAGGGGAAATGGGTGAGTTTGAGGGAACATGGCCAATATTATTGGCTAGGCTTATATGGGCCTCTGGGCCAGTAGCCTAGTATCCTATGAGCCTATGTACTTAAGGGTCCTCACATTTATTGTGGGACAGAGTTCTGAAAACATTGATAGGAAATTTGAAATGGCTTCAGAGACACCAGTAAGTCTACATAACAGTCTAACAGACTGGAATAGATCTTTCATTGGGCAGTGATTTTTTTGGAGTAATTTTTGGTCTTTATGAAATCTTAGCAGTCTCTGAAGTTCAGTTTAATTAATGGCCATGGTAGAGCTGATGGGCTTTTCTATTATGTATGCTAAAGTTTGTGACAATTCTAAGATTTTTTTATACAAAGTTTCTGAATTTTGACATTATTCCCCTATGAATGATGTAGGTCTATTTTATATATTCAAAGTTTCAAAACTTCGAACCTCATATGTTCAACAACATATGAGCGAAGTTTGAAACATCGAAATATATAATAAAAAATTTAAAAAAAAAAAAAAAACTTGCCTCAAAGGTCTGAGTAGGGGATAAATATACCAACTCCGAGATCGTACTTCAGTGCAGAAAAGGGAAATGTTCCCATTCTGCGCAGTATGGAGCTGTTGCTTTTCACCTTCTAACTTTTTAAAGTTCGATCATATGGTGTTGAATTTTAAAACTATTAATAAGGACCTAATTCAGTTCTGTAACTTTTATCATGCTGTTTCTTGATTCCACATTGATGTTTTTGCCCTTCCCATTTAGTAGTCCATTTGTCTATGGAAACGTTGTACCTAATATCTTGAATGTTTTGAGGTGTTTTAGTTTCGAGAGCTGCAATTTCAGATGCTAGGGCTTATAAGCAGTTCTTTTATCTCTGTGAACTCCTTGAAAAATGTACATGGTTAGTAAATAATTAACACATAGCTTGCTTTTTGTATGAAGTTGTGCATTTGAATTTGGCTTAACACTGTACTTCTCGTCAGAAGGAAGGCTAGGTTGATAGATTAGTACTAGGATAACTGCCCTTGAGGGACATTTTAAGCCTAGCCAATTATCTCATGTGAGAATCAAAACCTGCACCTTTTGTTTGTAAGGTAAACAACTTAGCCATTATGCTAACCTCCCACCCATAGGAAGATCCCTTTTTCATCTCATGTATTTACTCCTTGATAAGGGGTAATTAAACTGGGTTGCTGCATTTTGTACTTTGGAAGTAATTTAAATATGTGGTGGTACAATCTTACAAAATAAGTACTCATGAATGTGTTTGTTCACCCCTGCACATTTGGCAGTTCAAAAGTGCACCTGTTCATAATTAGTTTACTTGTGCTGAATCATTTGTTGTGTCCCTTGTATATAATGCAAAAATAAAGCCACGTAGTTCATTTTATAGTTAGCTGTTGAGAAGGAAGGAAGGATGAGCCATGGTCCAGAGATGATGCAGCTGGCACTGTAGTTTTGGAGAGTAAGAAAGAATAAGGTGAAGGACAAAAGGGGGGGAAGTTACCTTAGTAGTCCCATTTTATTTCGGGATTGAAAATTCAAGACCAGTGTTTCTACATTTCATTGCCTTTGGAAGATTTTGTGAGAACCAGATAATCCAATGACCAGAAAGGACAGGACAGCCACCTTAGTAAATCTCAATTTATTGTAGAAAATGTTGAGCGCTTTCTTCCCCACTCAGGGCACTTCCTCAGAACAATGTAAAACACAAACACCCAGCTGTATTTATGCTGCACCCTAATTGAACAATTGCATTCAATCACTAATTGTTAAAAACATCAATTGCTTAAAAAATGCATTTAAAACGGGTAATGACATTCACAGACTGTGATTTTAAGCTAAACAAGAAAAATTTATTAAGAAACAAATTGTTTTTTTTTTTTTTATAAAAAACATGTTGTTGGCTTTACAACTTTTATTTATTTGTCCCTCATTTACCCCAGAATGTTACACAACTTTAAAATGCTCTAAATAGTAATCATTTTGTTTATTCCAGGGTAATGAGAAGCATTTAAAAACAGTTGCTATTTCAATTCCATGCTATATAGATGCACATCTAGTATTCTACCTTGCACATCTTTTTGCAACTGTTGTACCACCATAAATTTAAACTTATGTTCTGCGTAGGTGTGTATATGTCTAAACAGTGGACTGGTGATTCTATTATTCCTTATCCCCTAAATGTTCACCTATCCTAAACTTAAATTTCCTAGACGTTTTCCCAATATATAATACAGGGCAATTTTGACATTTAGACATATATGTCACATTAGTGGAGTTACAATTATAATGCCCATATATATGTATTATTCTACCATTTAACAAAATCTTTACCCGTTTCCAAAAGAGGAGGAACAGTAAATGCAACCATTACACTTAAAATTACCCATCGTTCTATTGCATGTTACGTTCTCGACTCTCCTAATATATTTTTGAAAGATCTATCTTTTCTATAAACTATTTTGGGATTTCTACCAACCTTCTGTGCAATATTCTTGTCAAACTGTAATATTTCCCAATTGTTTTGAATAATGTCTGATATTATACTAGCTTCGCTATTGTATGTTATTAAACTCATGATGATATTGGTTTTATGTATTTTATTCACCATTGATGTTGTCCCCCCTGAATATACATTATTTACACATTCCGAAATGGGCTTATACACCCCCATATCACGCTTATTTTTAACCTCTGCAAATATAGCTTGACAACATCTTGTTCGGTAACCCCTCTGTCTAAACATCTGCAAAATAAATTCCACTTCACATAAAAAAAAAAATCTTCATATTGGCTAACCATTCTGGCCACCCGCACCAATTGACCCTTGACCTTGCTTCCCATTTCCCTGGAATAAACTAAATGATTACTATTTCGAGCATTTTAAAGTTGCATAACATTTTGGGGTAAATGAGTGACAAATAAATGTTGTAAAGCCAACAACGTGTTTTTTTTTTTAAAAAAAAAAAACAATTTGTTTCTTAATAAATTTTTCATGTTTAGTTTAAAATCACAATCTGTGAATGTCATTACCTGTTTTAAATCCAATTGTTTAAGCAATTGATGTTTTTAACAATTGGTGATTGCATGCAATTGTTCAATTAGGGTGGAGCATAAATAGAGCTGGGTGTTTGTGTTTTACATTGTTGTGGGGAAGAAAGCGCTCAACATTTTCTCCAATAAATTGTGATTTACTAAGGTGGGTGTCCTGTCCTTTCTGGTCATTGGATTATCTGGTTCAATTATTTCCTTGTGGTTTGTGATTTTGTGAGAATGGTAACTTCAGAATAATTTTCGGTTTAACATTTTTGGATTAATAATTCTAGTCTGTTTTCACAAAGTGGTCAGTGTGAGGATATGAAACTGCAGTGGACAGGCGGACAATTCTTTTAATGGATATACAAAACTGAACTTGAAATTTGTAAAACTCACAATAGTTGGTAAGTATACACTGTTGTGGGATGGTTGCATAGTGTTTATGGAAAGTGGATTGGATTTATGCAGAAATAGCACACTACAGTAGTTGTATAAGGGAGGGTTATTTTAATTATAGAAAATAGCATTTTTTTAATGGCTATTAACACATAACATTGCTTAAGAGTCATGATTTGCTCTACCTCAAACCACAGTGAATCTCAACTGCCTACCCCACTGTTTATAATATTTCATTTTTTGACTTGTAGAAATATATATATATATATATCTTCCTGTAGTACTTTTGTGCTTACCCAGAGTGTACGTTTTAAGCTCCCTTCACTGTGCTGAAATCAAGTTGGCACAGCTGAACCTAAAATTATACTTTAAGTTATTGACGTATATGTTTAGGGCAGGTATGGGAGGTCAGTGCTCAGGAGCTCTTTGCTAATCAGAGATCTGTTCTTGCACAACAAAAGGACCTTTAGAAGAACCAGGTAATCTTTTCTTTCAAAATAACTTGCATATTGATGTAGGTGGAGCTGTGGCATTCTGTCCAGTCTTCATAGAGGATTGTTAGAAAAAATTAAAAATTATTTCAGTGAGCATCCTTTCTTCAGCTTAATTCTTTGTGTTATGCAGTTTAATCATTCACATAAAATATTTTTGTATGCATTACAAAAGGTTTTAAAGTAATGATTTCATTTTTTCGAGAGGTGTGTAATGTAATTTACAGTCTGGTTTACAAATTCAACAAATCTTTGCTCAGTGTGCTGAATATTCAGTTGTTGAAGTTTAAACTAATTAGCTGTTCCCTTCTTGTGTACATACAGTCCCAAGAGCATGGTTACTCACACCCCTTTTTAGTGCAATATGTTTAGCTATATTTACCTACCACAAAAACGGTGAGTAAGATAATCTTATGTATATCCTGCCAGATTTGCAGAAAAAAATGGACTATAGATTTGAATTAATGGATTATAACCTTCACTTTGTATATAAAAATACATTGCTCTGACCACCCAGAAAGATTTCTGTGAGGCATAATGGTTAAGGTGTTTACCTTACAGAAACAAGGTGCGGAGTTTTATTCTTGCATGTGGTAATTAGCTTGGCGTAAAATGGCCCACAAAGCCATTAATCTCTGAGCCTATGAATAATACATTTAGTTGTTACGGCCATACTGTGTTCAATCTGTGAACCATGTACTTGGCACTTTGGTCATTTGTACATTCATCTCTACTGTGCTTCAGTGTTGGTGTTGAATTTCAGGAGACCATGAAGAGTCAGGATCTTGCAATGACCCCACCCCCATTACACTGTTGTCATTAGGGCTTCCCTGTCTAAGTGAGTCACTGTATGAAATGTCTCAGTTAAATTTGTGTTCAGAAGCTTTGTCATTGTATTGATATTATTTAAGATCAGTGGCTAATCTTAGTCTCCTTAACGCTTCTTCGGTAACTTAGAATATGTTCCTAGGATAAGTTTTTTTTTTTTTTTTTTTTGCCATATCAAATTGTTTTGAAAACTTAACATAAAAATATAACCTTATCGATTTTATTTTTGTTTTCTAATCTTATCTTAAAAAGACTTCATCTAAATTTTAAATCAATAAATTCCAAAATATTAAACACGTATAATGTTGAAACTCTAAATGGGAATTCTACTCACGACTGAATTAGTTATTGATGGAACAGTTATGCAATATGATGCATTTTTCTTACTTGCTGCATTGTGAAAAATGTATATGCATACATAAATTGAGAGAAAAAATAATGCATTACTTAAAGCTGTAGATGATCTTGCTACTATTTTCTTGTAATCTGATAAAAAAATCAGTTTCCAAAGAATTGAACATTGTTTACCTATAGTCAATAACATTTCAGTTTTTACCAGTGTGTAAAACTGTTCACGAAACTGTCAGTATGTGTAATGAGAAAGTGGTGCAGATAATTATCAGACAAAGACTTGTTATCAGGTGTACAGATGGTCTGACAAATATTTGTATGCATTTTAGCAGACCTGACCTGTTCTGGCCTCCTCTATGCTCCTTTTTCTCCTCCCTTCATCTTTTACTCCTTTGCTTTTGTTCTTTTCACCTACTGCCTTGCTCTGCCCTATGACTTCCTTTTGCCTTTCACAGTTACTGTATTTGCTGTTTTAATTAGTGGATTAGCGTGACATGAAACATACTGATGTAGTCTGTGAACATCAAGTTAATTTCTGACTTAGTCTGTCCAAATGCCTAGCCCTGTTTTTATCTATGAATGGTCTCCAATTACAAGTATCTTGGTAGCTTTGTAACCCTCTGTTGTTCTGGCTGCAACATTTTTAACACATCACCACCTAGTTTTTGCCCTTAGTTGGACTCTTGAGAGGCAGGGTATACCAATGCATGCTTTTCAACTCCTAGACTTGCATGGGGGGCTATAATCTGCAGTAGTTGTCACAATTTGCTTAGCTTGGCAGCAAAGTGCATCTCCCCATGCCACTCTTGTCTTCTGCCCTAAGGACATGGTCTTACTCATATTAGCTGTATATGCCCTGGTTTACCAGTAGTTGCTTTCCTCCTGTTGGCTTGACTATTACTGGTTCAGGGAGGCCCAGGTCCTGGCTGCCTCAGCAGAATGTGAACGCAGTCAGTGGTGGATTGAATGTACCTTGGTTGGTTTTCAAACCATGGGCCCCCAACACGCTTTCTTTTTATACCATGCGTAAATGCACTTTTTTGGATTCCCCTTCCTGATTCTTTTAAAAAATAAGACTGCTGTCACATTATAGTCCACCAATGTTTGTACCCATAAATTACAGCCACTTTACTGTGTATTTACCGAAATGTAATGCAGCACTCCAGAAGTTCCATGCACTAAGAAATACGGTCATGTTCCATTGGTCATAACCCTTTGTATTCTCAACACAGATGCCAAGATTAATCTCTCAAGCTTTGTTCTTGATGTAGCTCTCTTGGCTTCCATGTCTTTAGCACATACATTTGTTATGATCAGAGACCCAGTCATAATCTTCTATGTCTGACTGTGATAAAAAATGTCCACAGTAAAGCATTCCAGATTGCTTTACACACATGCAAAGTAGTCCTGCGAGGCCAGACTAAAGATTATTTAACCTGATCATGAAAGGCCAAGTCAGCAATCAATTATACCCCCATTGTAGACAGTGTGTCACAGATGTCTGATTTTGAAAACACTGTAATTAATGCATTTCAAGTTTGTTTCCACACCTGCACGCACCAACCAAAATATTTCAATTTACTTTCCATAAATGCACATTAGTCCTGCAAAGCCTGACAGTCTAAACTGACAAGCAACAAGAGGGTACGTCCTTCACATAGAACCTACCCCCATATAGCAGCTATGGCTTGTTGTGTAGTCACTTTGCTGCGTGTACAGCTCATGTGATTGAGATAAGACAAACAAAAACTCTTAAATGCGCAGTGCAAGAATCCGAAACAAAGCCAAAAAATGAGGGCCAAAACACACTTTTTACATTCTTTTCTTAAAAAGTTGGCTAAATAATTTTTTGTATTAGTGTACATTTTCTGAAGGATATAAAGCCTGATGCTCCAATGTTTTGGAAGTCTTAGTGACTCCTGTTATCAGTGACTTGCCAGGAAAAATGTGCTAATTACAAGAGGAACAGCAATAATAAAGCAAAAATCAGGAGCATTCTGCATAATGAAATACAGTTGAGAACAACATAATTGCAGCTTTGTCTCTTTCACACACAGTCAAGAGTATTCCTGCTTATTTTTCACAAAGATATGCACACTAGTCCTGCAAAGGCAGGCAGTTAACTGAGCAAACAACCACAGGTAAGTTGTTTACATTCACACAAACAGCCTTCACTTACCAGTTTTAGCCAGTTTGCTGTGTATGCCTCATGTGACTGTAACAGGAAAAAAAATAGAAGAAAACTGTCTCTTATTGCAAGAATTAGGGGAAAAAGCAAAAAAAGCGACCAAGATTCAGAATATTGGGCAGGCGTGATTTTTTTTTTAACCCACAAATGTTTTTTGTTTTTTGGTTTTAAAACATGCTTTATTTTAATTAGCATGCATTTTCTGAATGATATGAAAACAAATTCAAATCTTGGTAAATGCAGTCCACAGAAATTTTCTAGAAAATGACAGATTTTTTGAGAAACGTTCTGCTAAGTCAGCGACTGTTAAGCACTACATAATTTCAGTTCTGTTTTACACAAGTATTTCAACTTATTCCACACAACGTCACCATAGTCTTGCAAAGCCAAATGCTTACTTAAGGAAACAAAAAAGTAATGACCGAGACAAAGTAATTTTGCAAGTGCTTAACCTAATTTAATAAGCCTGTGGTTGATTGTCACTGTCAACATTTTTTTATTTGTTTTGTTGGAAGATTTTTTAAATTTAATTAAGGAAATGACAATAAGAAGGAAAGCTCCTTTTATTCACAAACTCTGCTCACCATCCCCACTTAGCTGTTAAAGCCACTTTACTCTATAATCACTGTAAGCCAAAAAAAAAACGTCAGCGGGGGTGGTGTCATGGGCATGTGTGCACACATAATCATGACTGCAGTCCTTAACAGTAAAACAAACCAACCAATCACAGATTATAAAGAATCAAACCAAAATGCTATGCAAAATAGGGAACATTAACTTGCCTGCGTCCTGGTCTAAGTTATGTCCCAATTTGCTGCCATTATCAGGCACTCAACCCCCCTCCTCCAACAACAACAACATGTGCCTATCTCATCTTTTCATAGTCACAAACGGGTACTACCCATGTGCAAACAACCAATTCAGACACCCAAGTGTAAACAAATACTGGCTGTGATGTTTAAACAAGTCAGTATTAGAAGCTTGAAGAGTCTCTTCATCGAATGCTTAAATGCAGACACGTAAAGAGCGAACACTAGAAACCGCGAACGGCTACTTCAGCAAATTTTTTCCCTCTAAATAAATTTGCTTGGCCATTATCGGGAATTGCCCCTTTTCTGCAATGTAGAGCGATCTCTGAGTTGGTATATTTAGTTGGGGGGGGGGGGTGAGGTCGCAGCCCCCCCATATCAGGGGAGTGGGTGGCTTCGCCCCCCCACTTTATTAGGGTTTTAAAGTTTGTTTTTGTGTTTACAGCCAAGTGAATTTTTCCCTAGGAAAAAATTTGCGGAAGTGGCCGTTCACTGTTTATACTTTTCACTCTTTACGTTTTGCTCTTTAAGTGTTCGAAGAAAAGACTCTTCATGCATGTAATATATACCCGTAAAAGAAAAAGCTTACAAAGTTAGTGACTGCCTATATTGAGCACATCTGCTGTGATGTAACAAATTTATTTCAAGTGGACAGAAGCCTTGTTGAGATGGACACTCCCAAAGTCATGGGTCTTGGGCTGTCCTCCAAATTGCTCCTATTATAAACTGCCACAGAACACTTGATCTGGAATGCAAGTTATCCACACATTAAGGTTCACTCAAAGTTAAACTGTTTGTTTCTTTTCTGAGCACCAGAATACACTCTTCATATAGCTTAAGTTGCTGGGTCTGACTTGCTCTCAGATATGCTTCACTACAGCAGCTTCCGGCTTAAGGATTCATTGAGCACAAGCACAGAGATTCATGGACTTTGTCAATACAAATGCTGTGAACAATTCCACTAGGAGGAATAACTTCTTGGATCTTGTTCTTACTAATATGGGAGCAACTTGCACCATTCCTTTTGTATCTTCATCTCTTGTTAGGTCTGACCATAAAGCAGTTGCCTTTGAAATAAACCAGAGATCCCTTCTAGCCATGGTACCTTTAGAACTTTCTTTAAGACAAGCTACCTGCTACTAAGTAATGCATTGGCAAGCTTCAAATCCCCACCAAACCTGGTTAACTCCACTGAATGTGCAGAAATGTAGACCACCACACTGTACCAGAACAAGAGCAGGGCACACCCCAGAAACAGACCCACATTTTGGAACCATGATGGCAACAAGCTTTATAATAAAAGGAAAATAATTTTGACCAAAAGTAAGAAGAGTAATTCCCAGAATGTAGAGTCCTTGTTACTGCCTCACTGGAATAAACAAACAACCCAAGTTTGAGGCTAAAATAGCTCCTCAAGCCAAAAACCATCTCAAGGCATTATTTAATTATGTTCGTAATCTCAAAAGCACAAGATAGCTTTGGGCTGAACTGACTGTGAACAATGTTGCGTACCCTGAAGCTGAAGATATAACTAATCTAATTAGCCTACTAGCAGATAAATTTAGCTGTAACTTTATCCCCCTCTCCCCTCCCACTGTCTCTCAAGATACACCTGAAATTAGCTCACCTCCATCTATCACACAAGACCAAATCCTAAAAGTACTATCAAAAGCTGAAAATACTGCATTGATGGGTTCTGACAATATCCCTGGATTCATCTTATATAGCATGAAGGAGAATTTAGCTGCACCCCTAACAACACAGTTCAATCTCCGCCTCCATACAGGTTTTGTACCAAGTAAATGGAAAACTGCAACAGTCATTCCGCTGCATAAAGGAAGATCTTCCACACACCCATAAGTGTAAACCGCCTCATATACCAAACTATGGAAAGACTTATCATGGAGTTAATTAGGACATAGGGAACATCTTAACACTGGACCCATCCTAGTTTGGTTTCATCAAGAGGAGGTCATGCTTTCTCAACTTGGCAGATTTGTTTTTTTCAGAAAGGTCACCAAAGCAGTGGATTAAGACAAACAAAGTGCATACCACCTACCTCGACCTGACCAAAGCTTATGACACAATTCTGCATTCAGGCATAGTAGAAAAGCTAAATACACTGAAAGTAATCCCCCTATATCACCTGCTGGATTGCCAGCTGACTCCGCTATGATGTAGATAATCAAAACAGGGAAAGTTACCTCCACAAAGAGACCAGTCACGAGTGGAGTCCCCCTGGGTTTTATGCTGGGACCTCTCCTGTTTGGTATCTACTTTTCTGAAGTAAAAGCCAGTACAAAACTGTTCTGGCTGGCTTAGTTTGCAGATGACTGCAAGTTAGAAGACGACACTGAATCCCCAAATTACTTAGCCATCCTGCTGGTATTTTTTATTATTATTAAACAAGAAACATATTTATTAAATTAATTTATGACATAAGCAATCCTACATTTTATGTGAATGAAGACCAACCATATTGACATAATTTAGTTGCAAACATTATACATCACTTATTTGTCCACTCTCACACATTACATAGCTCATTCAGATCCTGCCTTCTTTTAAACCTCATTCCTTGTCTGCATGTATTGTTCCCCCAGTTTCCATTTTTTCCAATGTAATTTGCTCCTACCCTTTTCCAGTTTTTATATTTGTAAACAATATTCATTACTTTTAGTACAGTTTTAGATTTTGATTTCCATTTCCTAGTAATTGGACCATAATTAGACTCCGCAAGGCCTTACTCTGACTAGACATTTCTGATTTTGTATCATAGCTCAAAAAAAATCACTTCCTTAGTCATATCAATTTTCTCACCCAGTATTTCTGATAGTGTAGTCTGTATGGAATTTTTAAAGTCTGCCAACTCATTACACTCCCAGAAAATATGTTCCTCATGGCCTCTTTCTTTCCCATCAGACCTCCAGCATTTGCTTTCTACTTGAGGAAAAATTCTTTGGACTATACTTAGAGTATAAAAACACCTATGTAAACACTTCCAAGCAAAGATCCTAAGTTTTCTGGACTTTGTTACATATTTGGGAGACATACATATATCCCACCATTGTTTCTTTGTGAATTGCTTTTCCAGTCTCTCGTTCCAATCCTTTCTAACCTCCTCTGATTGATTCTTGTAGTTTATCATTCAGTATTTTATATACTGCACTAATTATTCATTTTTTAACAGCAGTTTCTGTTCTAGATTCTACTAAAACCTCTACCAGTGCTGGCCTTCCTGCAAGAAGGTTTGTCTCAAATAGCTGATGTCAAAATGTCTGAAATGTCTGAAAATGATGTCTGAAACTAAATGCCAAAAAATGCATTATTATATCGTTGGGAAGTTGTCCATCCCCAGGGAACTACCACATTGACAATACTCCCCCTATGAGTTGACCCATTTGTTCGAGATTTGGGAACTTATGGTGGACCATGAGCTAACCTTTGACGAGCATGTGTCTCTTGTAAGAAAGTCCTTCTATATTGCATATCTTATAAACACAGAAATTGTCTTTATCTAGGGATGTCTGTGTCCCCCTTTATTCAGCCCTTATTAGGCCAGTCATTGAACGTAATGCTCCCTTTGTCGTTTATCTGTCCAGACATATGCAACAACTGGAACGCCCACAGAGGTACCTTATGAGACCTAAACAGCATGTCCTACAGGGACTGACTCGCAGCTTTCTGACTACTGTGCATCCTACACACTGTTAGTGACCTGTGTATTCAACATCCTCCAATGGACTTCACATCAGCAAGCCAAACAATGTCAGAAATACTCTTGTCTAGACATCTAAACGTCTGCAAAATCAACAGAAGAGTTTGGAGGGACTGGTATGTTTTATCCTCATAAAACAAAGTTCATCCTGGACCATTTTCAAGCATAACTTACATCTATGTATGGGAAACAGTTTACCCCAAGACTACCCCTGTAATACTAATGGACAGATGCAGCTCATGAATGCTTTAACCCCTGTATGATCCCAGTTATTCTCATTAGTGGTAATATATAATTATTGACCATAGAATGGGTAAGGTCAATCTATAACAAAGTGGGATGGGTTATTTAGATCACAAAGAAGAAATTGGTTAGGCTTAAAATTACTTGCTAGGGCAGCTGGCCTAGTGAATGTTGCTGTGGATCTGATGTTGAAACATGTGAATCACGAGTTAAGTTTTTACAAAGACATTTTCAGATTTCCCTGTTGTCAAATTACTACCGAGCACCATTTTGGCATTTTTGAATGTCTGTGCCTCTAAATCAGAATGTTTCATTTCTTTATACCTATAAGAATATCAGAGATGTACTCTGCATTTAAATGTCAAAGGCAGAAATTTTGTAAGGGTGATATCCTAAGATGAATTAAAAAAAAAATCATCCTTCAGACAGCAGGAGAAAAGGGGTATTTGGTCGTTATGATCTTGGATGTGTGAGAATTACAAATGTTCCTGAATAGTTTGAGAATGGTATTACTTTTAACGTGCAGAATGATTCACTTGGGGGTGGGAATTTTTTTTGAGTCCTGAAGAAAACCTACTTTTCTAAGACGCCATAATGTAGATTTATAGATATTAGTGTTGTGTATTAACCAGTCTTTATTATTTGCAAAGGTTGACAGACAGATGAGCAGAGGCATTGCTCTCTTCATTGACAATTGAAGCAAAAAGGAAGTTGGATTTGTTTGTGTCATAATCTTGGCATTCTCCCTCAAGGCAATGTATGTATTTTGTAGGCAGAGGTGTGTGTGTGCGTGTGTAAGGTTGTGTATGTATATGTGTGTGTGTGTGTGTGTGTGTGTATATATATATATATATATGTGTGTGTGTGTGTGTGTAGATGCATATGGGTCGAGACAAAAGCATCAAAACCTGACTTTAGTGAATGACTGGATCGTCGAATCAATTCCCAGGGTAAGTAACCATTTATGGCACGACTAATGGAAACAAAACCATACCATCCCCAACCCACCCTCCCTAACTAAATATATCAACTCTGAGACCACACTACAGTTGGTAAAAGGGCAAAGGCCACCTTGTTGGCCAGCAGGTTACTTTATGTGGGAATGGATTCGACAATCCTGTCGTTCACTGAAGTGAGGTTTCAATGCTTTTGTGTTGACGATTTGGTATTTGATACTGTAATCCTTCTATGCTTTCAGGTAGACCCATATATATATATATATATATATATATATATATATATATATATATATATATATATATATATATATATATATTTTTCTGAAAACTCAGTCATCTGACAGACCCATCTAGGTGTGTGTGTGTGTTGTGTGTGGGTAGGTTAACTGTGGTTTTAGTGATTAACAATGTCACATCACTAAAGTATCGTCGAAGATGTGAATTGCGATGCCCACTTGTTTGAACACATGGACTTGCTCCCTCTCCTTTATGGGCCCATGTTTAGTACTTTTAGTGTCCGTGTAAAAATCCTCTCTGCTGCCTTGCCAATCTATCACCTTTATAGGCAGAGTTAGATACCGTCAAAATGTTAGCCAGACTAACAAATCAAAGGATTCTGGACATCCAGAAATTTGTTCAGCTTCTGTTACAAAGCAACAAGGTCAAAGCCAGGTTTGTCTTGAAGGTTCTAGGCCTAATGGCTGCAGCCATTGTTCTTCTTCCACTAGCTCGCTTCCACATCGTCTCCTGCAGTGGATGTTGTTCACGCAGTGGTCGTACTCACGATTTGCCCATGAGACACGAGATCTTAGTGACACAGTCTTGCAGGGCTCATCTACGATGGTGGGTATCTTCCCTCTTCTTCAGCAGGGCCGACCATTTGTTCCCCTCCTCCAGTTGCCACAGTCACCACGGATGCCTCTCTGATCGGGTGGGGGCATTATCAGGGCAGGATGGTCCACGGACGTGGCAACCCATAGAATACCACCTGCACATAAATGTCCTAGAGATGAGAGCAGTGCTTTTAACGTTGCAAGCCCTCGGCGACTTTCTTCCCACAGGGACTATTGCAGTACAGACGGACAACATGTCCGTGGTCTGGTACATCAACAAACAGGGCGGAACCAGGTCCTATCCCTTATGTCGAGAAGCTCTCAGACTTTGGCAATGGGCGATCTCTTCTCAGCGGTTTCTGATAGCAACATGCACATCCCGCAGGTCCAACCTATTGGCGGACAGGCTAAGCAGATCTATTCTGATGCCTCACGAGTGGTCTCTCAATCAGTCTGTAGTGGATCAGATTTTTTCTGAAGTGGGGCACCCTTGTTGCGATCTTTCGCTACCCCTCAAAACAACAAGTGCCCAGATTACTTCACACTATTTCCTCTTCCAGGCCAACCCTTGAGAGACTCTCTAACCCAGGATTGGCCTCGGGGACTTCTTTATGCTTTTCCTCCCTTTCCATTGATTCCACAAGTCATTCAGAAAGCCACCGTTTTGAGAGCCAAATTGATCCTCATTGCTCCATATTGGCCTCGACAAATTTGGTTTCCGTCTCTACATCATCACCTTCTGGTGCAGCCCTGGCATCTGGACCCAGTTCCGGATCTTTTGATCCACCAGTCGGGTCAGCAGCACCGAGCCATTCATTCTCTCAACCTCACTGCTTGGTTGCTCCACTTCCTTCCCTAGCCAGGCTACCAATGATTTCTGACTCAGTCAGAGACATTTTAGTGTCTTCTTTAAAGTCGTCCACTAGAACTGTTTATGCTAGCAAGTGGCGACGCTTTTCTATTTGGGCAAACACCAAAAATATTGATCCCTTCACCGCTCCTATACATTCTGTTTTGGATTTCCTGGCGGAGGTTTTTCATTCAGGATCGTCATCATCTACAGTCAAAGTACAAATGGCTGCTATTTCCAAATTTCATGTTGGCTTGCAGGACAATAACATCATGTCTCATAGGTTATGCAAAGCCTTTTTGAGAGGAGTTTTTCTCCTAAAACCGCCTGTGAAACATCCTCCTCCGCAATGGGATCTGAACTTAATGTTGGCATCCCTAAATTCTACCTCCTTCGAACCGTCTGCTACGTGTTCTTTAAAGTTGTTGACATGGAAAACTATATTTTGCTGGCTGTTACTTCTGCAAGAAGAGTTTCTGAGATTCAGGCCCTCTGTATTCGTTCACCTTATCTGGTGTTTCATAAGGATAGGGTTTCGCTCAGGACTAACCCTTCCTTTCTTCCCAAGGTTGTATCTCAAGCCAATATTAACCAATCTATTGATCTACCAGTTTTCTTTCCTAACTATTCTGACAGAGCTGAACAGAAGCTGCATTTTTTGGATGTTCATCGTCAGCTCAGGTACTACTTACATAGGACTAAACAAATTAGAAAATCAGACCAATTGTTCGTCTCCTATGCAGAAAACGGGTTGGGTCTTCCAGTATCTAAAGTGACCTTGTCTAGATGGTTGACTTCCACCATTTCCTATGTGTACTCTCTAAGGCAAACAACTATCTTCTAAGCCAAAAGCTCATTCGACCAGGAGTCTATCCACTTCTGTAGCCTTTCAGGATAGACTTCCCATTGACACTATTTGTGCAGCAGCTACTTGGGCCACGCCTCATACTTTTGTGTCTCATTACAAGCTGGATTTGGCCTCCAGAGATAGGGCCAGTTTTGGTTCCACTGTTCTCAAGAGTCTGTTCCATTGAGCCACCCGGGATACAGGTGCTAGGACGCGTCCCATCCAGCAAGAATGAAGGCGAGATTGACAACTTAACATTTAGAAGTTATGTACCTACCATAACGCGTTCCATGTTAGTTGTCTTCATCTCGCCTTCTTCTTAAGGCCCCACCCTCCTTCCCCCTGGCCTGGACAGATCTTGGAGAGTTCCTATTAGATTGCTTCCTCTGGAGCATTGTTATGAGGACTTCTTTTAGGAACCATGGTTCCTAATTATATTAGGATAAGTCTTTAGCAGGGTTAGTTAGCTGCCAAACGAGATCTGAGGTAGTTCCGCCTTGCATCATGGGATATAGGGTTGCCTCGAGCTGGTAAAAGGAGTTCTCGAGCTAAAGCTAGTGCCGAGTCGGAGCCGAGGATCGGCTCCGAACCCATCCAGCAAGAAGAAGGCGAGATGAAGACAACTAACATGGAACGTTATGGTAGGTACATAACTTCTAATTTTTGTGTTTACAGCCAAGTGAATTTTTCCCTAGGAAAAAATTTGCGGAAGTGGCCGTTCACTGTTTATACTTTTCACTCTTTACGTTTTGCTCTTTAAGTGTTCGAAGAAAAGACTCTTCATGCATGTAATATATACCCGTAAAAGAAAAAGCTTACAAAGTTAGTGACTGCCTATATTGAGCACATCTGCTGTGATGTAACAAATTTATTTCAAGTGGACAGAAGCCTTGTTGAGATGGACACTCCCAAAGTCATGGGTCTTGGGCTGTCCTCCAAATTGCTCCTATTATAAACTGCCACAGAACACTTGATCTGGAATGCAAGTTATCCACACATTAAGGTTCACTCAAAGTTAAACTGTTTGTTTCTTTTCTGAGCACCAGAATACACTCTTCATATAGCTTAAGTTGCTGGGTCTGACTTGCTCTCAGATATGCTTCACTACAGCAGCTTCCGGCTTAAGGATTCATTGAGCACAAGCACAGAGATTCATGCACTTTGTCAATACAAATGCTGTGAACAATTCCACTAGGAGGAATAACTTCTTGGATCTTGTTCTTACTAATATGGGAGCAACTTGCACCATTCCTTTTGTATCTTCATCTCTTGTTAGGTCTGACCATAAAGCAGTTGCCTTTGAAATAAACCAGAGATCCCTTCTAGCCATGGTACCTTTAGAACTTTCTTTAAGACAAGCTACCTGCTACTAAGTAATGCATTGGCAAGCTTCAAATCCCCACCAAACCTGGTTAACTCCACTGAATGTGCAGAAATGTAGACCACCACACTGTACCAGAACAAGAGCAGGGCACACCCCAGAAACAGACCCACATTTTGGAACCATGATGGCAACAAGCTTTATAATAAAAGGAAAATAATTTTGACCAAAAGTAAGAAGAGTAATTCCCAGAATGTAGAGTCCTTGTTACTGCCTCACTGGAATAAACAAACAACCCAAGTTTGAGGCTAAAATAGCTCCTCAAGCCAAAAACCATCTCAAGGCATTATTTAATTATGTTCGTAATCTCAAAAGCACAAGATAGCTTTGGGCTGAACTGACTGTGAACAATGTTGCGTACCCTGAAGCTGAAGATATAACTAATCTAATTAGCCTACTGGCAGATAAATTTAGCTGTAACTTTATCCCCCTCTCCCCTCCCACTGTCTCTCAAGATACACCTGAAATTAGCTCACCTCCATCTATCACACAAGACCAAATCCTAAAAGTACTATCAAAAGCTGAAAATACTGCATTGATGGGTTCTGACAATATCCTTGGATTCATCTTATATAGCATGAAGGAGAATTTAGCTGCACCCCTAACAACACAGTTCAATCTCCACCTCCATACAGGTTTTGTACCAAGTAAATGGAAAACTGCAACAGTCAATTCCGCTGCATAAAGGAAGATCTTCCACACACCCATAAGTGTAAACCGCCTCATATACCAAACTATGGAAAGACTTATCATGGAGTTAATTAGGACATAGGGAACATCTTAACACTGGACCCATCCTAGTTTGGTTTCATCAAGAGGAGGTCATGCTTTCTCAACTTGGCAGATTTGTTTTTTTCAGAAAGGTCACCAAAGCAGTGGATTAAGACAAACAAAGTGCATACCACCTACCTCGACCTGACCAAAGCTTATGACACAATTCTGCATTCAGGCATAGTAGAAAAGCTAAATACACTGAAAGTAATCCCCCTATATCACCTGCTGGATTGCCAGCTGACTCCGCTATGATGTAGATAATCAAAACAGGGAAAGTTACCTCCACAAAGAGACCAGTCACGAGTGGAGTCCCCCTGGGTTTTATGCTGGGACCTCTCCTGTTTGGTATCTACTTTTCTGAAGTAAAAGCCAGTACAAAACTGTTCTGGCTGGCTTAGTTTGCAGATGACTGCAAGTTAGAAGACGTCACTGAATCCCCAAATTACTTAGCCATCCTGCTGGTATTTTTTATTATTATTAAACAAGAAACATATTTATTAAATTAATTTATGACATAAGCAATCCTACATTTTTATGTGAATGAAGACCAACCATATTGACATAATTTAGTTGCAAACATTATACATCACTTATTTGTCCACTCTCACACATTACATAGCTCATTCAGATCCTGCCTTCTTTTAAACCTCATTCCTTGTCTGCATGTATTGTTCCCCCAGTTTCCATTTTTTCCAATGTAATTTGCTCCTACCCTTTTCCAGTTTTTATATTTGTAAACAATATTCATTACTTTTAGTACAGTTTTAGATTTTGATTTCCATTTCCTAGTAATTGGACCATAATTAGACTCCGCAAGGCCTTACTCTGACTAGACATTTCTGATTTTGTATCATAGCTCAAAAAAAATCACTTCCTTAGTCATATCAGTTTTCTCACCTAGTATTTCTGATAGTGTAGTCTGTATGGAATTTTTAAAGTCTGCCAACTCATTACACTCCCAGAAAATATGTTCCTCATGGCCTCTTTCTTTCCCATCAGACCTCCAGCATTTGCTTTCTACTTGAGGAAAAATTCTTTGGACTATACTTAGAGTATAAAAACACCTATGTAAACGCTTCCAAGCAAAGATCCTAAGTTTTCTGGACTTTGTTACATATTTGGGAGACATACATATATCCCACCATTGTTTCTTTGTGAATTGCTTTTCCAGTCTCTTGTTCCAATCCTTTCTAACCTCCTCTGATTGATTCCTGTAGTTTATCATTCAGTATTTTATATACTGCACTAATTATTCATTTTTTAACAGCAGTTTCTGTTCTAGATTCTACTAAAACCTCTACCAGTGCTGGCCTTCCTGCAAGAAGGTTTGTCTCAAATAGCTGATGTCAAAATGTCTGAAATGTCTGAAAATGATGTCTGAAACTAAATGCCAAAAAATGCATTATTATATCGTTGGGAAGTTGTCCATCCCCAGGGAACTACCACATTGACAATACTCCCCCTATGAGTTGACCCATTTGTTCGTGATTTGGGAACTTATGTGGACCATGAGCTAACCTTTGACGAGCATGTGTCTCTTGTAAGAAAGTCCTTCTATATTGCATATCTTATAAACACAGAAATTGTCTTTATCTAGGGATGTCTGTGTCCCCCTTTATTCAGCCCTTATTAGGCCAGTCATTGAACGTAATGCTCCCTTTGTCGTTTATCTGTCCAGACATATGCAACAACTGGAACGCCCACAGAGGTACCTTATGAGACCTAAACAGCATGTCCTACAGGGACTGACTCGCAGCTTTCTGACTACTGTGCATCCTACACACTGTTAGTGACCTGTGTATTCAACATCCTCCAATGGACTTCACATCAGCAAGCCAAACAATGTCAGAAATACTCTTGTCTAGACATCTAAACTTCTGCAAAATCAACAGAAGAGTTTGGAGGGACTGGTATGTTTTATCCTCATAAAACAAAGTTCATCCTGGACCATTTTCAAGCATAACTTACATCTATGTATGGGAAACAGTTTACCCCAAGACTACCCCTGTACTACTAATGGACAGATGCAGCTCATGAATGCTTTAACCCCTGTATGATCCCAGTTATTCTCATTAGTGGTAATATATAATTATTGACCATAGAATGGGTAAGGTCAATCTATAACAAAGTGGGATGGGTTATTTAGATCACAAAGAAGAAATTGGTTAGGCTTAAAATTACTTGCTAGGGCAGCTGGCCTAGTGAATGTTGCTGTGGATCTGATGTTGAAACATGTGAATCACGAGTTAAGTTTTTACAAAGACATTTTCAGATTTCCCTGTTGTCAAATTACTACCGAGCACCATTTTGGCATTTTTGAATGTCTGTGCCTCTAAATCAGAATGTTTCATTTCTTTATACCTATAAGAATATCAGAGATGTACTCTGCATTTAAATGTCAAAGGCAGAAATTTTGTAAGGGTGATATCCTAAGATGAATTAAAAAAAAAATCATCCTTCAGACAGCAGGAGAAAAGGGGTATTTGGTCGTTATGATCTTGGATGTGAGAATTACAAATGTTCCTGAATAGTTTGAGAATGGTATTACTTTTAACGTGCAGAATGATTCACTTGGGGGTGGGAATTTTTTTTGAGTCCTGAAGAAAACCTACTTTTCTAAGACGTCATACGTGTAGATTTATAGATATTAGTGTTGTGTATTAACCAGTCTTTATTATTTGCAAAGGTTGACAGACAGATGAGCAGAGGCATTGCTCTCTTCATTGACAATTGAAGCAAAAAGTAAGTTGGATTTGTTTGTGTCATAATCTTGGCATTGTATTATGAGGTTTGTGTGTGTGTGTGTGTGTGGTATTGTGTGTGTATGTGTGTGTGTGTGTGTGTGTGTGTGTGTGTATATATATATATATATATATGTGTGTGTGTGTGTGTGGAGATGCATATGGGTCGAGAAAAAAGCATCAAAGTGTGAACTTTAGTGAATGAATGGAATTCAATCAATTCCCCAGGTAAGTAACCATTTTTGGCACGACTAATAAAAAAAAACCATACCATCCCCCACCCCTCTCTAACTAAATATATCAACTCTCTGAGACCACACCTACAGTTGGTAAAAGGGCAAAGGCCACCTTGTTGGCCAGCAGGTTACTTTATGTGGGAATGGATTCGACAATCCTGTCGTTCACTGAAGTGAGGTTTCAATGCTTTTGTGTTGACGATTTGGTCTTTGATACTGTAATCCTTCTATGCTTTCAGGTAGACCCATATATATATATATATATATATATATATATATATATATTTTTTTTTCTGAAAACTCAGTCATCTGACAGACCCATCTAGGTGTGTGTGTGTGTTGTGTGTGGGTAGGTTAACTGTGGTTTTAGTGATTAACAATGTCACATCACTAAAGTATGCGTCGCAAGATGTGAATTGCGATGCCCACTTGTTTGAACACATGGACTTGCTCCCTCTCCTTTATGGGCCCATGTTTAGTACTTTTAGTGTCCGTGTAGGTCGGGAGATTGTATGTTTGACATTGTTCGAACAAATGGGTATCGGCATTTTCATCTTGCGACCTTCTGGTCACATGAGTTAGCTATTTGACATTGTTACTTTTTTATTTATTTAACATTTGTTAATTGGGAAAGTCAAACTTGGAACAAAGCCAGTTTTCAGGGGAGGCCCAGGGGTAAACGCTCCAGACGCATGTCTTTGTAACAACCGGTTATGACCAGCAAAATCGTAGTAAAACTATATAAGCATTGCTCTAGAGAGCTGAACACTGAAAGTACTATTTGTTGTAGATGTTTCCTTGTTGTCAACTTTGATTGTTTGCATTTAGTGACTGTTTGTACCTTTTTCGGGTACCAATGTAAGAAGGATTTTGCTGATCCTTAATAGTTCTCCTTTGACCTTTGAACTGTGCTAGCGCTGTGAGGCAGAGCACGAGTCACATCTCAAAGGAGCCTGCCCTTCATTCAGCAATTTTATTTTTCTGTATGTTCATCTGTAACTTATATTGTGGCTGCAGGTGCATTGACTTCCTACTATGTGGATTATCAAAGTATTTTAAATCTATTTCTGTATTGCCTGAGTCTCTCTACCTTATCATAAAATTTCCTTTATTCAGGTAAAGTTGCCTTGGTAAACTGGAAGAAACCGCAATTGGCTATGGTCTGCTTGAAGCAGTTTAACAATATGTACTGTTCCATATAACTGCAAGACATTTGCCCTATGTCATATGCTCTTTTATGTACTGTTAGGCTTTCAGTTCACTGAAAGGACCACAAATTTATGGTTCAGTAAAAAAATAAAATGTTATAGTGGTGGAATTTTATTGCAAAGCAAATCTTTGTGAATGTTTTCTTGCATTACTAGCAGCTATTTTACAGTAATTATATGTAGAGTTTTTCATACACTTGAGATTAATGGATGGAATATTTTGGTAATCACCTTATCATAAAGTATTGATGTCTTCTACCATTCACCTCATCCACATTGTTTTTATATTAGCTGTGCATTTATTTCTTAACTGAAGAACAACCTGATGAAATATTCTCTAAATCTGACCTCTGCTTTGCAGATTGTTAAAGTAGCTGTGGTTGCTCATCCATAGCAGTTGAGCAGAAGCTTTTTTTTTCTGTTTCTCGGTTTGACCTACCAAAATTGACTGAACACTTAATTTCATCTGTCGGTAGTGATGATTTTTAAGCTTTTTCCAAACTGCACTTTGGGTGTTTATCCACCTTCTGAGTATGTTTGTTTTGCATTTGTTATTCCTCTGCTGTGATTGTTGATCTAGAATTTACTTTCTGTAACTGTACTAGTTGCACATGGACTTTAGCTCAGTATAGCTTGATAGGTGACACAATTCTCACTGTATAAGGAGACAAAATGAGTTAAAACTGATTATTTAAAAGTGCAGAGCTGAATATCTTCCTTTGTGTATGCTTGTGGTAGAGTTGGTGTAGATCAGTATAGCAAAACTGGCTTATGCAAGAACTGCTCCCTTCATGCATCTCCTTATTTTAACACGCTCATCAGTCAAAATAAGTTTGCATATTGCATAATATTTGTTTACCTTAAATTAAGGAATCCAGAGCAAGGTGAGATCATAGTTGAAAGGGCCAAAACTCTGCTCTTCTGGCAGCATATATGTACTGTAAATTAAAAACCTGCCTGGCATTCATACTAGGATTTTTTTTTTTTACACCCAGAGCACATTTACTGATATTTCATTTTCACAGAGTTTTACTTTTGTTGAGAAAAAAATGTGTAATGCATATTTTTATAAAAATTTCTGGGAGGCGTCTAAAAATCTTAATCTTTTAGTATTTCAAATTGCTGCAGGTTGAAATGCTGTTCTTTATTTGTAATATGGGTAAATGATGCAGTGTTCTTTTTAGCACACGAGGCATATACTTGAGGAAAGTCATGTCCTTTTCCATGCAACAATTTACATTGGGTACAGAAGATGGACAGTTTACTTTAGACTGCCTGCATGTATTAGCAGGAACATTGGACCTCTTCAAAGTAGAGTGGTTTGAAATGGCTAACTTCAAAGAAGTGTCTTAGTAGGTGAACTCAGCAATAGTTTAAGGATAGAAGAGAATGTACTGTGCCAGTACAATGATTTTAATTATTTAGTGAGTCATAAATGGATGACCATGTATGTTCGTATCTGCTGCACTTTTCTCAGATAAAACCAAATGAGGGCTGACCACCCATGAATATATGCAGTCTGTAATATGAAATGAGTCATACTACTGAATGCAGTTATTGCAGCTTTACTGTATTAGTCATTCCTGTCTAGCCCTTACTGACAATTTGCTGGACTGAGTTAGCTATGGCCTAATAACTGAATTTCTGACTAAGCTTTTGTTGGAAAGCATAGGGAAATGTTGGTGGCAAAAGGATCTCTGTCCCAGTGCTGCAGCAGAAACTAAGCCAGGAGCGGAGGATATTGGCAGCACTCAACTCCATGTTGCATAGGACAATGTCGGTAGAAGGCACTTCACATATATACATTGCTGTAAAAAGGTAGGCCACACTGACATGATGTGCTCAGAGGTTACCAGTCGTGAACCAAAATATATGGAAAAGGAAGAATAATTAGTTGTGTCATTGATCTTTCTGATCACTTACAAACTGCACATTCTTCAGGTTACAGACTTCTTCTGTAGGTCACATCAGTGTTTGCATCTTTTTCCAAATGAATTTTAATATGTTAAATAAGTAAAGGATTTTCACGTTTTGCAGTCTTCTGACAGCGTCCTTTGCCTGTATAACACCAGCTGCTTGTTTTCTGTGGCACTGTAAAAAAAATAATTGTTGACATTATTCCTACTACTAACCTTCTGGCACTTGGTTCAGAGAATTAAGACTGTAAGCTATTTATGAGCTAATTTTTCTAGTACAGGGTTCGATTCCCTTATCTTTCATTTGCCTAACCAGGTGGTGGTGGTGGAAAGAGTTGGAAAATTGTCCATGTGGAGAACTGCTCTGCCCTGATTAGCAAATGAAGTGATGTTGGGTAATCATTCTGTATGACTTCAAATCACCCCATTGCATTTCCAAGCTTCCAGTTTAATCATAGACAGTGTAGTTGCAAAAAGAATTTCCTTTGGTACTAGGATGAAAAGGAGGTGGTACGGCGGTAGCGTTGTTACCTCACAGCAAGAGGTTCTCCCGTTCGATGCTTGGCTTGGGGGGGCCTTCTGTGTGGAGTCTGTATGTCCTCCCCGCAGTTGGGTAGTGTTCGAAAGACATGCATGCGTAAATGGGTGCGCCTTCGTTGAAGGTTGGGCGTCGAGCTGGCACCTCGGCATTTCGTAAAAATCTACTGCCAATCATTAGTGGACTGGAGTTCCGCTGTGGCGACCCTTTACCGGGAAAAAGCCGAAAGACAAACAACAACTAGGATGAAAAGGGTATTTGTGGCACAATGCAAGACTGGATACGGTTTCTTTAACCCGTATTCCCTGTATTGTACGTACCATGTATCTGGAAGTGGAGAGCTGGTAACTGCAAATGTTCAACATATTGATCATTGCTGCAGTAGCTTTAGCTGTATGGGTTATATCTTGACAAGGATATAACAGCTGGCTAGCTTCCAGAGCTTCAGTGCAGCATCCACACACCCAAACTGTCAGGCAGCTCGAGCTGAGCTGACTAAAAAGACATTTGGGCTCCAAACCCTTCTTTCCTATCATCGAAGAGAATGCTTCTCTGTGGCTTTCAAGGATTGATGGCCTGCTTCTCATAATGCTTTGCTGGGCAAATAAGTTCACTTTGAGGAAAAAAAAAACCCTTGTGTTTCTTGTGTTTTATGTAGAAATAGATTAATACATACACAGCGCACAGTTGCTGGCTTGTTTTTGTTATTTGGGGAAAAAAAACCTCCCATTTTTGTAATATTCCTGTATTATTAGGGGAAAGTTGTATTAAAGCTACGAGTCTGTGTTCTAATAGAGTGTCACGAGAGATATTTTTTCCTGCCACTTTAAAAGTTGCTTAAAGTAACTGAAAACCATTTTTCTGTGGAGAAGTTGTATTTCATTTACTTTTTAGGACTTGCAAAATGTTTTAAAGTCCTTTTTACTGTGTTTGTCTATGAAAAACATGACTTTTAAAGACTTTTTTAAAAAAAATTTACTGGCATGTGCTGCTTGTTTTCCCCTGGAAAGAGGCACCATTAGAACAATTTGTCGGTCTCACGGTCAGTCATCCTTCCAGCCACAAAAAGAAAAAGTTACGCAGACAGGCTCCTATGACAGCAAAGGCGATCTGTTTGCCTTAGCCGCAGGTGGGTGACTCTGCTGTGGCCATTAGTTGTACCTCAGACACCTCGTTTTTTAATCCAGATCCCTCTGGAGTAGCACCTACAGCCACTATGGACCTGGGGTTAGCCACGCCCTCTGCAGCTGTTGTGATCCCCTCAGTGGGCAAGGGATGGACACTCATTTCAGTCCTAAGAAAGGGAACAGGGAAGGCTTACCTGTTTTGTCAGATTGTTGTGCCCATCCATTGGGGATGCTGCTGCTGCTGCCATTAGTAACACGGTTGTCCTCTTTTTTTACTGTTAATACATCTACTCCTGAAATTTCCTTGGGCAGTAGTAGTTTACAGGGTCTGGTTCAAGGTTTAATTCAGGCTATTGATTCTTCTTGTAAAGTAGTTTCTAGTAAAAGAAAAATGGACGCCTCCTTTCCTGAAGGGATTCTAGATTCTGAATCTGGACAGAATGATGAATGGACAGAAAGAGGGTTTTCTCCGATTTCTGGTTCATACTGGAAGGAGAACTCAGTTTCTGATTATCCCCATAGGAGGTATCTCTCGCTGAGACCATTATTAGAATGTGCCAGTGTTTTCAGTGGGAAAACACTGAGGTTTCAGTCCCTCACAAAATACTATGAGCTGTTACAGAAGGAATTTCCAGAACATTCACCCATTCCTTCAGCTCTGGAGGATGTGCTACTTCCTGTAATTTTTGTGATTGTAGCCAGCCACCCTAAAAAGGCAGACAGGATGAATAAAGTTCCTCAGTATTTTAAGTTTTTATATACTCTTCTCAAACCTGACCCAATGGCTTTAGCTTTACTTATTCCTACTGCTACTAAACACTTAGTTAATTCAAATCCTAATCTTTCTGATAAGGATGGGAAGATTATTGTTAATTGTGTTTCTGTAACTTGGATTTTCAGAATTTTGAATTGACAGACTCTTATTTCAGCTTGTTCTAACTAATGGTGAAAGCATAAGGAATGTTTTGTCTGCATTTTCTTCTTGTGAGGAAAAATCTGCTTTAAAAATTTAGTTTCTATTGTACAAGTCACTACTTATTGTTTACAGTGTGTGTTTGATATGCATAAGTTAGGTTGTAGAATCTGCCCTTGACGAATCCAGAGTGCCCTAGGTTGAGAGTTTGTAGGTTACTTGTGTCCATAATGATCCTTTCCATAGCTGTACTGATGAGACTGGAGAGGCTTATAGGTCTGTAATTACTTTGACCAACCTCCTTTGTGCAAAGGGGATGATTGTTGCTATTCTGCATTCATCCCTCATGAAGCCTTTTAGGAGGCTGATAAAAGTAACCTGTGTAGGGGGTCTAACAAGTCGTGTTTCAGGCTGACTAGTAGGCAGCCTTCTAGGTTAACCAGCCCTATGGAAGTAGTGTTATTGGCCTTGGATATCACCTTGAGGACTTGTTTTGGGGATATTTGTTGGAGAGGATATAGAGTCATGCATGTGATCTGAGAGTATAGGAGAGGAGAGGGGCTGGCGAAGTTTGAACTAAATTTGTCTGCTAGTAGATTGGCTATGTTCTCTGGGTCCAAGTATGTGATATCCTTTTCTATTATCTGTGTGCAGTGATGGGCAGTTTTTTTCAGATTTTTAACTTAAAGAAGGATTTGTAGTTATCCTTCAGCTGGGTGACCATTTTTAACTCTTGTATGACTTTGGTTTGATCACAGTTTGGATTTCCTTGCTAAGTTTATCAGGAACATTTTTGGCATCTTGAGATTTAAATTTACTTTTGCATACAGTGACATTTTCTCTGTTATAATATGGACCCACCATAAGGGTTCACTTTTTTAATTTGGCACTGTAGGTATTACTGAAAGGGGCAGATGCATCTATGTAGCTATTTACAAGTGTATAGAACTAGCAGTAAAGGATTCCTTATAAGTGGTGGGGTCATCAACAAGGAAGGGGCTTTACTTTCAATCAGGTGATTTGGTTTCATCAGATTAGATGGGCATAATCTCTGAATACTGAGGTATTAGAAGATGCTTCTGGCTTTAGTCTTAAGGTGAATGTGACTGTTTTGACCAGGGTGGAAGTTAACATTTGGTGAAGAGCAAAGCTGACTATATTGGTAAGGACCTATTCAGGATTTTATTAGCCCTGCTTGGGGTGTGGACTAAGTAGTCCAGGGAGTTTTGTTGATGAAACCCAGAAATTTCTAGTCATACATATTTGAGGATGTATGTCTCCCCAATTAATAGAGGAGTAGTTGTATCCTGGGTGAATGATGTTTGGCTTAGTGTATAAATACTTCATAGCAATTGGGTAGGAGGTATGGACCGAAGCAGATGTAGAGAATATCCTGTAGTTGGCTATGATATAAGGGGTTTTGTTAGTAGTAAGTGTGACCTGGAGGAGTTCCGTGTCATTATCTTACCAAATGAGTCTAGTGTCTTTATCTAATGAGGGTAGGCCTGAACATGTGGTAGGCATTGAAATCCTGATATGATGGAGAGCTCATATTGGCCTTGAAACTGGTCTCTTTGATGCCTGTGTTTTCCTAGGTAAGGCGTGCTTGTAGGGAGTGGAGTTTTTTGTTAAAGCTCCTAGCACTGAGCAGCCAAACATATGATCTGATGTCATTTTCATTCATTCCTCAACGAATGGGCTCAGATCCGATCCTCTGATCAGACTCTGCCACTTTCTTTAGATTCTAGGATCTGACTCTCGAGCTCCTCTCTTATCCATAATGCCCCTGACCCACCCTATTACCTCAGATCTTGTTTGCTGCTCTTCAAGATTGGACAGGGTTGCGATCGCCTGAGCTCCTCGTTGGGTTTTAGAGAGTTAATAGTTGTATATTTATGTTTTTCCTTGTATAATAGTCTGTCTCCCTTACCTTTCTAATTCTTTGTTTACCTAATTCTGTGCTGTATTTTAACTGTTATTGTTTGTTTTTTACATTTTCTTTGTATACCTTAAGGTAGTTCTTTGGTTAACATTGCTGGTATTTAGACAGTCTCTCTTTTTTTTTTTTTCCCTACTTTCCTATTTAGTATATATAAAAAATGTGTAGATGCTTTGCTTGTCTTTTTGCAGTATGGCTGATAAGCCTACTGGTTTCAAAAAGTGCACTTCCTGTGGGCATGAGATCCCGAACTCTGATGCCCACAAGGGAATACATTTATTGTTTGGGCACAGCACATCTAGACACCACCTACTCCATTTGTGTGGCCTTTAACACTAGGGTTATTAGCAATAGAAGAAACAAGTAGATTTTAAAAGGCCTCCTTCCGGCCTCAGCTTCTTCTGCAGGTACTGCTACTTCAGGGGCTCAAGCCCCCTCTCAGAAAACTTAAGAAGCCCAGGGAGCACCGTAAATGCTCACCTGCCTGATCTCCTCAATTTGCACCTTCATCAGAGCCTCCCAAAAAGGTTTCTAAGAGCTCAGATCCAAAGTCTTTGGATCTGATGCCTTCTATAACCAAATCTCCTCAACTCCGTGCTCCAAGATTTTCGCCGGAGCCAGTATTGCCAAGATTGAGGTCTCCTTTTCTGCAAGAGACTCCCAAAAAGTTGTCTAGTCCACATTCTACTTCCTCTTCTGTTAGGTCATCGTGACGTATTTCCAAGTTGGAGGTGACTAGGATGATGAGAAAATTCCTCAGAACACAGATCGAGCTAGGGGTTCTGTCTGCTCCATCTCCCATTGGATCTGTGAACCTTCAGCCTTCTTTCCAGCCTGTAGTTTATCCTTCACCAATCTAACATGCTGTTTTAGAGCCCTTTGATCTGAGATCCCGGAGAGTCATACCATCAGATCCGAAGATTTCATCTTCCACACCAGCCACCTCCCTGATCCATTCGGCTCCTACTCCTTTAGAACACAATGGCTCTCGGAGCTGAAGCGTTGGTGTCTGATCTGAGGGGTTGACTTTGACTTCAAATTTTTCAGAGCAGTCGCTTCCTCTCAGAGCTCAGCTTTGCTCCCCCTTCAGAGCAGAGGGTCTGGGAGGGTCAGGGGTTGTCTGCTCTGGGAGTCTTGGCTCTGGTAGGATGGTCCTCCTTTCTCCTGGTCCCCCTGTCTTTGAGGTAGTGGAGAGGGTTTTCTCGCATCCCAGAGGTAATTTTAACTCTTGCTCCTTAGGATCTATGTCCTGTTCCCTCCTCAGATCCTGTGCCTGAGTCTTCTCATCTCATCTTACACCTCAGGAACAACCACCCCAGATGAGCTTCCAATCAGTTGACTCAAGGGAACTTCCCATTTTTTCTGATGCCTCCCCAGAACATACCAGTAAGGCAGTCCCACAGAAGAGGTCATGCAAGTGGAGGCACTTGGATTCCGTGCACAAATCCATTACAGAAGACACTGATTTTGATTAAGGGGAAGGGTCCCCTAGATCTCCACCTGAAGATGTCTCATTTGGAGACCTTTTTATGTGCTACACCAGAAAGATGGCTGGTTTTACCTGAACCCTTCCCAGGAGGAGTCAGTGCTCTTGGAAGTCTTTGGGTCTGGACCAGCTACGTCTTGGGTTACTCCACCTGCGGATGAGCTAGTAGAACTTGTCTCCTGCAGATGAGCTGATAGAACTGGACTCTCTAGAACCAATAGTCAAACATCCGGACAAGATTTTGAGTGCTGCTACTGACAGATAACACTGAACTAAGGGTATCCCCGTAGATGCCATAATTTTTGCAGCAGCCAGTAAGGAGTAGTTGGCTGAAGAGAGCTCCTCAGTCCATCCCCCCTAATAAGGGGTCTAGGGTGTTGGACAGGTTTGGGATGCAAGTGTATGCATAGATAACCTTTGCCTTATGGTTGCTGAATTATTTGGTGCATTTCTCTAGGTTACAGAGGGACTTGGACCCAGGGGTAGAGTTAGAGTTCCTTGACTATGTCTACAAAGGAACAGAAGTCCTTCTCGAAACTAGTCACCCTACAATGCATTACTAGCATCCATGAGGTTAATCTCACATGAAGCTGAAGGTTCCTCATGGGCTGCTGATTCAGGCATAGCCATAAGGAGACATGCCTGGATGTGGTTGTATGATTTTGTGGAGCCCTTTAAGGCATCATTCATCAATGCTGCTTTTGATGAATCTTCCTTGTTTGGGCCAACAGTTAAAAAGACACTTTCCCGCAGTGAGAAGGACAGAAGGACCTTATCTGCTGTGGGAATACGCTTTTCTACCCCAAAGGAGTACTTTTTATAGGAATCAGTGCGGTGATAAAAAATATGTGGTTCTGGAAAAGGACTTTTCCAAGAGTCACATGGAGATTTTTCCCCCAGAGGTAGTGGGGGAAGTAACTACAGTAGAGAGTCGATTATCCGAACTAATTGGGACCTAGGGTAGTTTGCACAATCAAACATACATTGAACCACATAAAAAAAACTTCTAAAATCTTGTTTTTTTCTGCACACAGGCAATATACTTTTCAACCATTCAGTGATTCCAGTAGACAATAAAGAATATTTTTACACCTCAGTGGTCTACAAGCTCAAAAGAACATGCACAAGCAAATACGTATAATGTTTATGTATTCAAACTTTGATTTTTCCTACCTGAAAACTTTGGAAGGCTGTGTTCTGATAAACAACTCTCTACTGTACAATGGAAGACACCGCCCTCATGGCATGGGTGGTTCACAGAATCAAGGGTCTCGAGATTCTTTGTCTGAAAGATCCTTTCAGCATTCCTGAAAGGTTGCCAGACTGTCTATCTCTGGAGGCAGTTAAGGGGAATTCGCCTTTGCACCCAAACGCCTGGATAGCCATCACAAAAGATTTATGGGTGCAAAGGATCATATCCAGAGAATATTTCATTCCCTTTTTACAAGTTCCCCAAAAGAAAAGAAAATGTCTCCCTGATGTTCCATTCAGTCAGAGGGAGTTAGCAGCTCTAGAGATTCAAAAGCTGCTGCACAAAAGTCATCCAAGAGGTCCCCCCAGACCAAAGAGAATCTGGAATTTACTCATTGTTCTTTTTAGTGCTAAAGAAAATGGGGACCTAAGACACATTTTAGATCTCACTTATCTGAACCAGTTTGTAAAGAAGTCTAAATTCCGGATGGTCATGGTTCAGTCCATTTTGCCTCTCCTACAGAAGGATGACTGGATATGCTATGTCGATCTTCAAGATGCGTACTTTCGCATCAAAATGACAAGGTGCTCTCAAAGATGCCTACGTTTCCAGCTGGGAGCCAGTCATTACCAGTAAAGAACCCTTCCCTTTGGTCTCCCCACAGTCCCCAGGGTGTTCATCAAATGTATGGGAGTGGTAGCAGCTAATCCAAGACTGCATGGATTCCAAGTGTTTCCTTATTTAGACGACTGGCTCCTTACCACACCAACCAGTCATCTTATGGAAAGGGCCAGATATTACTTCAATAATCTCAATCTCTGGGAATTATGATACGTCTGGCAAAGTCCCAACTTCAACCAGTTCAAATTTTTGGAGTTTGTAGGGGCTTGTCTTGTTGCACTCAGTTGTCTAACTCTTCTACCTCAAAACTGAATTCTTGCTTTAAAATCACTTGTCAGGTTCTTTCTCATCCTTCTCCCCCAACAAGAATAGTTGTCAAAGCCGTAGCGTTGATGGCTGCTGCAGTAACTTTTAATACGAACTGCTCATCTCCATGTGAGAATTCTTTGGTGGACTTTAGCAGTACAATGGTCTTTTCATTGACACTCTTTACAATATCCAATAAAATTATCTCGGGTTTGCAGAAAATCCCTATTGTGGTGGATACACTCCGAAGAGATTTGTCAAGGGTGCCCATTCATACTTCCTCCCCCAAACACCACCACTGATGCCTCCCAGGTGAGATGGGTGGGTAGGGCATTACTTGGGATGGACAGTTCAAGGCACGTGGTCCTAAGAAAAGACCAATTTGCATATAAATGTTCTAGAGATGAGAGCAGTGTGTTTCTAGCATTGCAGGTCCTTCAGAGCTGTCTTCCACTAGGAACTATTGCAATTCAAATGGACATGTCTGTAGTCTATTACATGAACAAATGGGGGGGGGGGGGCAGATCCTGCCCCCTGTGCTGAGAAGCAATGAGGGTTTGGCAGTGGGTGACCTCCTCCAACCACTTTTTGTTAGCGATGCAAATATCGGAGAAATCCAACATCTTAGCGGACAAGCTCAGCAGGACCATCCTGACACCTCATGAATGGTCTCTGTCAGTTAGTGGCAAATACGATCTTCCACAAATAGGGTCAACTGTGCTGCAACCTATTTGTCTCTCCCCTCAACAATAAATGCAGCAGGTTTTTTGCCCCAACTTTCCCTCTGGGATGGTCACTGAGATGTTCTAGTCCACGTTTGGCCCTCCATTCTCCTTTATGCTTATCCTCCCCTGCTTCTAATACCCAATTTTTTTCAAAAAAATGTGCGTTGAAGAGCAAAATAATTCTCATTGCCCCTTAATGGCCTTGGCAGATGTGATTTCCCTTCCTATGGTCTTACATCCACCTTAGACACTGGATCCCACTCCAAATCTGTTGTCACACCCCTCAGGGGGGTTATCCCAGGCCCTTGCAGAACTTGTCAGAGATTTGGGATGCATGGCTAGGCTTAAAAAGGCCAGCGTCATTAGCGTAGTAAACACCTATGAACCTATTCATCCGGATAGTACAGGCCTCAAGTTGATGGCATGGTTTCTCCAATTCCAGTGATGGCTAGACCTGCCAGTCTTTCCTCCCCAATTTGTCAGATTCTTTGCTTGTCCCACAAACCTTCAGCTAAGAAGATTTATAAGAGTAAATGGAAAAGATTTTCTTTGTGGGCCCATCAGAGAGACTTTGATCCTTTTACTGCTCCACTCCTGGCTGTTATAGATTTCCTTGCCTCTATTATTCAAACCATGGTTAGTTTCTCCATAATTAAAGCTCATCTGGCAGCCATTTCCAACTACCACATCAGTGATACTGCTTCTCCTTTAGCTACTTCCAAATTATGCAAGGCATTTCTAAAAGGTGCATTTTTACTTAGACCTCCAGTTCGAGTTTCCATTCCACCTTGGGATCTGACCTTGGTATTAAAAAGTACATCTTAAGTTTCTGTCTTGGAAAACTATCTTTTTCGTGGCTATCACGTCAGCAAGACAAATATCAGAAGCTCAAGTACTATCTTCAAAACCACTGTATTTGACTTTTCACAAGGAAATTGTTAACCTACTCACTAATCCTTCTTTTTCTGCCAAAAGTGGCGTCTGGATCAAACATCAATCAAGTGATCAGTTTACCAGTTTTCTTCCCTAAATTTGACAATAAGGGAGAATATACTCTTCATCTCTTAGATATCTATAGGCAACATAATTTATACCTTCATAGGACTAAGGAATTTAGAAAAACTGAACAATTGTTTCTCTTTCTGCAATAACAAGATGGGAAAACCAGTTTCAAAAACTGCACTAGCTAAATGGATAACAGATATTTATTCCTTGAGATGCCTGACCTTATCGAGACAACCAAAAGCTCATTCAGCTAGGTCAATGGCTATATCAGCTGCTTTGTGAGGTAGAGCCTCCATTGATGACATTTGTGCAGCTGCCACATGGTCTAATGTTCGTACTTTTATTTCTTATTACAAATTGGATATCATCTCCAGTAACAGAGCAGCATTCGATTTTGCAGTTCTCCTGAACATCCTTCCATGAGGGCCACCCAAGGTAACCGTAGCGGTGGACTCTGTGCCATTCGTTGCGGAATGAAAATGACAACATCAGATATAAAAGTTCTGTACTCACAGTAATTGTGCATCTGTGTTGTCCATTTTCATTCTTCCTCAACTACCCTCCCACTTTCTCCTTATCCATGTCTTTGGGAAATACCTAATGGAATTGTTATTAGGAACAATAGTTCCTATTTGAGCTCCTGAACTTTCATCCATCATTTTTCTGTCATAGCTAACTTGAGGTACTTTTGTTGTCATATTGTATAATAACAGCAAACTCAGTCTGAGGTAAAACAGTGATCAGGGGCATTATAAGTTAGGGAGAAGCTCGAGAGTTGGATCCTAGAATTTAAAGAAAGTGGCAGAGTCAGATCTAAGGATTAGATCCAAAGAAAATAGACAACACAGATGCATAGTTATGGTGAGTACATAACTTTTATTTATCTGGAATCTGTGTTCTGTTCGAAGTTTTATTAGACTAATGTTGCCTTGAAAGGGCACTATGGGAGTGGACAAGGACTTAAGTCGGCATATGAAAGCTTTGGTGAGTAGGTGCAGGCCATCCCTGGCAAAGCAGTTAGGACTGTATATTCATATTGTATCCCCATAGAATGTCACCAGGAGCTAAGCCAACTGTTGAAGTCGATGTTTAGTTGGTACTGCGGTATCATCATTTGTGATAGTAGAATGCTGCTCAAGTCTAGGCTTATAACTGCCTCAGACACTTCAGATAGTCCAGGGAGGTACGTCTCCAGTTATACATACATTTTAGATATATTTATATATATATTTTTTATATATTTATTGTTATTTATACATATTTATTGTTATTTATACACCAAACTAATGTATTAATAAGAAATGAGTGTTTTCTGTCACAATTTCTTTGATGATTTTATTTATATTTAATTTTTACAACATTTATATAAGTTGGAAACAAAATTATGAAATGTTAAGATCACAAATTCCTATGAACCTCTATAATTTTGTATTAACATTCAATTGTAAATTACCAAAGGTTTGGTTCAGCATTACCTCAATGTTAATTAGTGTCAATTAATGGCCAGCCTATTAGAAGTCAAGATTAATTAAGTGTGTTTTACTTAGATGTATTTAAACTGAAGATTTGTATGTGTAACAGATTCTGATGAAGTCTCCATATGGGAGATGAAAGCGCTTAATCTTTTTTTTTTTGTCAAATAAATTGGTGTCTTGAAACGTTTTACCTAGTGGTCTGTTGGACTTGGACCTTGAATTTATTGAAACTGAGTTTCCACGTTTTATTAAGAGGAAAACCTTTATTGTTACTGGAGAACAGCGTCTATAACTGCATTTTTTCTGTTTGGAAGTTGCGTGCTTTTAGGTTACTAGTGGCTGTAATTGGCGCTTTTCTGGTATCGAGGATTCCTGGCAGTATGGAGAGTAGTGGTTTACTCAACGAACTAATCAAATTAATTCAAAGTTACTCACAGGGGAGTAACAACGGGACTGAAGCTTTAAATGAGATTCCCTGTGCACAGAGCTCACCTAGAGGAACAGGGGAACGCAATCACGATGCACTGATAGGTGAGAATGATCCAGGAAACACAGGGAACACTAACAACGAACACTTCCTGTCCAACCATGAGCGTCGTGAGGGAGCGTACGCTTGTAGAGGTAATGGAGGAACCACCAGGCAGAGGGAGAGCGTTGAATGAGAATATCCCAGTGTGGATCTTTACAAATGGCTTGACAATTCCTTTGGAACATTTAAATCGAGGGAAGAACAGACGCGAACCCACAATGGTGGATACAAGGACAAATGTAAGACTCTGAAACAGTATTTAACAAAATTTAAAAGTTTAGCATTGGATAATTGGTATTTAAAGAAATGTATAGATAACAAGATAGTACCAAAGGGACTTAGAATCAACAAGTTCCCTAACAATACAGTACTGGATTCCGAATTTTTTAAAACTATTGTGAATATTTTAAATGATTGTGGGCTGGCCATTCTCAGAGCAATGATAAAAAACAATGAAGAAGTTATGTTTGAATGTAAAAGCAATATTGATAAATTGAATGAGGAAATTAATGCTGACCTTTTATTTTCTGTTGATGAATACAAGAATATGTATTTTAAAACTATGTATGATGTGGACAATGTGATTTCAAAGAATCATGTTAGGAAGACAAGAAAATTGGATAGGGACTTGAATGAATACAGGGAGGGGAAAGCATATTTTTGTGACAATAGGAATTTTAGAAGGAATTTCCAAAATAAGGAAGGAGGTTACAACAGGGGAACAGAAATGGGGTTTGGTGAACACCAAGGCCATTTTGGGGGATACAAACAAACATATAACCAGTATGGAGACCAAACTATTAATAATGGGACCCCTTTAGAAGAGCAGGGACCGAGAAGGTCCGAAAGGATAAGGAATTTAGACCAACAACCATCTTACACAGTAGCAACGAGGAATTATTATGTACCACCACAGAGGAGGGGGAGGGGGTGTCAGGGAGATTCAATAGATAGTAACATTTGTACTACCACGTCTCAAGAACGTGTTAATGCCAACGAGAATTGTATAAACAATATAGAGAGAAATGTTGGGTCTAACGTAGTTATTTTATCTAAAGACAATTTTTTTATTTATAACTACACAGATGTTGAGGTAAAACGAGAACATTTCAATTTGTTTACAAAAGGTTTCACATTTGTCCCAGTTAAAAAACCTGGGATTGATGAAATCCTATTAGATATCAGGCTATTCACTAGGAAGTTGAATTTATTCCACATGTTCAAAGAAAGGAATACTAAATACAAAAAAAAACTAATCTCAAGAAAGCCAGTACTTTTAACCCCCCAATCCACCAAGACATATTGAATTTTGAAAGATGTGTCATGGGTACAATAAGGGATGGATACAAGAAACATTTACCCACAGGACACAGTTTGACTAAGAATGAAATTTGTACTCTACAACAATTAAGTGACAATGTTAATTTGCGGATAATGAAACCTGATAAAGGTGGAGGGGTAGTGTTGATGGATACATGGGACTATACTAAGAGAATATGTGATATACTGGACAAAGATAGTAGGTATAGCCTAGTATTTAGGAATGAAGTGAATATTTCTTACAGAAAAATTGACATGATTTTAGAAGACAATTTACTACAAGGTCTAATAGCCAATGAATTATACAATTTTCTAAGAGTAACAAAACCAGTTATTCCAGCAATATTTGGTATACCTAAGGTGCACAAGAACAAAAAGTCCACCTTTAAGACCAATTGTGTCCTCACAAGGTTCAAAAACACAACCGCTTGCAATTTTTGTGGACGTCAAACTAAAAGAATTTTATAAGAAATTTCCACACATTTTAATAGATTCATGGGATTTCTTATCTAAAATAGGTGGCACCCAGTACAGGGATGGTATTGTTTTTTTGACAATTGATGTGAGAGATTTATTTTCGGTCATTCCACACCAAATTGGGTTGGAATGGTTTGAAAATATGATAGTGGAGATGAAAATTCTTACAGCTGATGATTTTAAGCTAGTTATGGAAAATATGGAACTTGTTTTGAAGTATAACTACATTTATTTTCAAGGAGATTTATACCACCAAACAGATGGAGTTGCCATGGGATCTGCCTGTGCCCCCCATTTACGCAAACATTATAATGTTATTCTGGGAAAAACATTTTGTCTTTAGTTCTACTTTTTGCAAACATATTGTAGGCTATTATAGATTCTTGGACGATATATTTATTTTGTGGGACGGACCCGAAGATGAAATTAATAAATTTATTACACACATCAATCAGAGTACAGAATTTCTCGAGTTTACTTATGATTCAGACGCAGAAGAAATACATTATTTGGATGTTAAATTGACAAAAGATAGAATAAACAAAAAATTCAAATCTAGAATTTTTCGGAAGGAATGTTACTCAAATTCTTTTTTACATTTTAAGAGTGATCATCCCTACCACTCAAAGATGAATATAATAAAAGGACAAATGATTAGAGTAGCTAGAATGACTTCTGACAAAACAGAACTGATGGAAGAAATGCAAACACTACACAATATGTTCAAGGAAAGGGGATATCCTGACCACATGATTGAATCAAACAAAAAAGTTGTAATAGATAGATTGGATACATTATATAAACCCCTACTAACAAATATAGGTACTATTGGGGTAGAAAATACGTTTAGCACCAGAAAAGATGAGGAAGAGAAACTTCCTTTTTTGGTTTTGACACACTTTAATGGTGTCAGGTGGATTAAAAAATGCATCAACGATGCATGGGGAATGTTTAGTAAAATGTCTAAGAAGACAGATGTTTTCCAATTACCACTTAGATATGCTTTTAGGAAGAACAGAAATTTGAAAAATATACTTGAGAAAAAGAAAAACATTCCAAGTGGAGCAAGTAGTAAATATGGTACTTTTAGATGTGGTAGGTGTACACAGTGTGTTTTTATGGCAGATACTAAAGAATTGGAACTACCTAATATAAATTTGAAATTGATAGGTAGTAAATACTACAGTTGTTACACAAAAGGGGTGGTATTTGTGATACTGTAAGAAATGTCTGAAATACTACATAGGGAAAACTGAACGTAATTTAAGGGCACGTATATATGAACACAATAGAGATATTATCAAAATGAACGACAACGCCTTATTTAGACATACACGGATATGTACAGATGCAGATTTTAAATTTTGGATATTGGAAGAGGTGGTGAAGCAAGAGAGGGGGGGGGGAATTGGGAAACCAAACTGGAATTTAGGGAGATGGTTTGGCAGTTAAGGTTGGACGCATGTGAAAATTATGGATTGAATGACCACATATCCATCAACCCAGCCTTTACGATTCTCGCTGATGACCCAAAAAGACATCGATAGATGGTTAACTGTTGTAACTTATGTAAATAAATAAATAAATAAAATATTCAGATTCAATCCTTATGGAGCATGTACATATAATATATTTTATTTTTATTAAGGGTGTAGCTTAAAATATAGTTGTTAACACTATTTAAGGTACAAGAATAAATGTGGTTTTAACATACAATATTTCTATACTATATATATATTTTACATACATTTTATATATATTTATATATATTTTTTTTATATTTTTATATATTTATTGGTATTTATACACCAAACTAATGTATTAATAAGAAATGAGTGTTTTCTGTCACAATTTCTTTGATGATTTTATTTATATTTAATTTTTACAACATTTATATAAGTTGGAAACAAAATTATGAAATGTTAAGATCACAAATTCCTATGAACCTCTATAATTTTGTATTAACATTCAATTGTAAATTACCAAAGGTTTGGTTCAGCATTACCTCAGTGTTAATTAGTGTCAATTAATGGCCAGCCTATTAGAAGTCAAGATTAATTAAGTGTGTTTTACTTAGATGTATTTAAACTGAAGATTTGTATGTGTAACAGATTCTGATGAAGTCTGCATATGGGAGATGAAAGCGCTTAATCTGTTTTTTTTTTTGTCAAATAAATTGGTGTCTTGAAACGTTTTACCTAGTGGTCTGTTGGACTTGGACCTTGAATTTATTGAAACTGAGTTTCCACGTTTTATTAAGAGGAAAACCTTTATTGTTACTGGAGAACAGCACATATATATATATATATATATATATATATATATATATATATATATATACTTGTGGCCAATATACTTTAGCGCATGTGTGATGTGACGAAACCCGGGCACCTGATAAGTGACTGACCATGATCCTCTCCTTGCACAGTGGGTGAGCAGTGCATAGCTGTCTTATTATGGAGTCACCTAACACTAGGAGTATATTGGATTGGTGGAGTTTTTCCTTATAAGCTTTATAATTTAACTCTCTGAATGTTTCATGGTGGGTGTTGTCCATGTTGACTGCAAGGTTGCTGAGGGCGCATGTTTCATAGGTTTCATTTAGGAGGCCTTTATGGTTTAGATAAATTACTTTTAAGATCCTCTGCATATCTAGGTCTGTGTTTGAGCTTAGCTGTATGTGGTTACTTTAGTGCGGTGTTGTGTGGTACTGGCAACTTGCTAATTTCCCATGGTGTAGTTCAACAGCTTTGCCTCCAATAACATTATTTTTGCACTTTATTTTATTTCAGTAGTTGGCTGTCCGTAAACAAGACAATTGCAACATTCTCAGGATGCCCATTTTAACCAAGCTGGCAACAGAGATGGTTAGAAAGTTCAAATCCACGGTATTAATGTGGGCTGAAGGGGAAGTAGGCACCTGTGAGGTTGAAGGTGATTACTAGAGGTACTGTTTCTCTGGTGGTGGAGATGGTGCTGGTCTCAACAAAGCAGCACATAGCTGGGAATCGGTCCTTTTCTCATATCTCCAGAGGCAAAAGAATGCCACTAACCCCAAGCTGCTTCCAGATAAGTAGCATAAACCCAGATGTTACTGGGTTCAGTTCACTTACTATAGTTCTTTTGCTGGATTCCCTATATAGAGCCTTCAGTAGCTGAATGAAGCAAACCGGGAGCCAGGCTGCACAAAGGCCCTGAAGTTTTTCTCACCAAAATTGCAAGCAGACCAGTTTTTGAAATTCCACCCGCACTGCATAAGCAGAGGCTAGTAGCAATCAATGCTCCTCTGCACCCTCTCTCACCTGGAGGAAATCAGTTGCATTATTCCCAGGGTTGGTTCCACGAGTCAATTTTCTGGTTTTCCAGTAATAGGCAGTCTAGTTTCACATGTTACAGAACTTAAAAGTCAGTTGAAAAAGGATTAATGTTCTGAATGTTGCAATGTACACTAAGTGACTGGGATGATGTGAAACAGTGGCTAACTCGAGCTTTAAGAGTCTAACAAAATAATTCCTTTCCAGTTTGATCTTTCAGTGCCCAGTATAATAAACAAATGAGATGAGACTGGAAAGAGCTTCCAAAGTTGGGTTTACAGTAAGTGTGGGCACCTCGAAAGCACAATAGGGGCTGTGTGGATGGATAGGAAAAAATCCAGTGCAGTCGTACACCAACAGTAGTCTCACAGCACTTGCAAAAAAAAAAAGTTAGAATACAGCAAAATATCCTAAATAAGATATCCTGATTCTCAGTTCCTCTTACTAAATGGCTAGTTTGATTCCTTTCCAATTAGTGAAAGGAAAAGGAATGTTTTTCTGACCCAGAAAAGAACTTTTAAAACTTCAAGAAAAAATTTTGTTGTAAAACAAAATTAAAACAAAACTGTAATAGAGCAAAAATAAATAATGGATGTTTACAAATCTTAAATGAAGATTCAAAATCCAGTAAAGTCACACACCAACAGCAGTAGTTGCTCACAGTTTCACATACCTGACGTAGTCTCATAGGAAAGGAAAAACAAGCTGCTATTACTCTGATTCATTTGTCCCATGACACCACATGTTATATTACTTAACTGCCACACTCCACACTGAAAAACAATACCACTGTATCACTACATTATTTTCCAAGTTCAGACTGCGGTATGCTATACACTGTGTTGAATTTTGCCATACTGTACTGTGACACTGGCATTTTTGTATATTCGTTGTTGTGTACAATATATTATAACTGTCTTGTGGAGTTCTCCTTGGGCCTCTTTTGAAAAGTATTGTAAACCCAGTTGTACTTCCCCTATATACAAATAAGTAAGTTCAGTGTAATGGGGCCCTGTACTGTCCTAGTCGGTCTTTTTGCAGGTGATCCTGATCTGTGTTAGGTATGTATGTGATACAAGCCTTATTCCATGTTAAGGATTGCATGCATTACCTGTTCCTGGTAATCATTAACTTGTGGAGGTCAAGACTGTGACCCCATATTTGGCTTGTCAAACAGTTCCATAAAGGAGAGCTATATTTTTGTCCTCTACTGAAGACCTTTCCCATTTCATAAGATCTGAGCTTTGCAATTGACAGGCTTGCTCACCCACTAACTTGAGCGTATTGATTTTTGTGGAGCTGAAATTTATTTCTTTTGGAGGAGGTACATTTTTGAGTGGCTGCTACCTATGCCTGCAGAATTTCAGAGGTGTGTTGGCACTTTCCTTTCACAACCATTGAGTACATCAGCAGTTCCTGAACCAGTCTCTTCTCTCTCTCATTCTTTCTCTCATTCCATGACTTGTATTGGGGCAAAAAAACTGGACTGAGCTGTCCACAGTGGATGTGCATTACAGCATTGGTAATATCTGTTGCAGGTGTTTAAGACCATGCAGCTGTTTGTCTCCTT
Source organism: Protopterus annectens (assembly GCF_019279795.1). Taxonomy (NCBI): domain Eukaryota; kingdom Metazoa; phylum Chordata; order Ceratodontiformes; family Protopteridae; genus Protopterus; species Protopterus annectens. The sequence continues at coordinate 678,605,144 of NC_056745.1, read as the reverse complement.
ACCACAGGGGGGAAAGGTGTGACATTTGCCAGTGAATTCTTTCCAAATAGACTCCTAGCTATATCATCCTTTGTCATAAGGCAACAAACTGCCTAGTGGAAGATGGGGTGAAATGATGCTCTACAAAGGGCATGGCTGTTATAATATAAGAACATCTCCATTGCAGATTTGTCACATCATGTTTTGATGTATACCTTCACTAAACATTTACTGTTGGCTCTTAGCTCCAACAGTCTTTCTTTATGTTTATAGTTCAATACTCTGCAATCTTGATTCTGTTTTTGGAATGTTCTGCACCACCTTCCACCTTGGTGGTTTACTGCTGGGGATACACTCCTAGTTGTAGGATTCATCAAGGAGGGTTCCTGATATTGGGCATAACTTATGCATTCTTATGAGTTGATCTGTGAGGGCTCTTGTTTTGCTACATCACAGATACCCTCCTTCCCTGTTTCCCCTTGTGCATTGCTTCTTGTTTAAAGTGTAAATATCTGAGCTTCACCTCTTGATTTGTAGAAAGAATGCTTACTAGTGATTTGAGGGAAAACTAGCAAGCTTAGATGTTAGGTGTGATTTGCACAGTTGATCCTTGACTTCATGGCATGTTCCATCACTCTTAATAGATGTACCGTGAGTATGGGATCTTCCAAGTAAAAACATTTGAAAAACAGGAAGGGCCAGTATGTTGATTAGATTGTGACAAATTGCCAGTAGCACATTAGAATACTCTGACCATAAGTCAGTTGTCCAGGTAATCATACCCCAGTCTTTTGTTTCGGAAGGAGTAACCTAGTCCAGACTAATTTTTGCCCATTTTTACTCCATTCCCTCTGCATCATTTACTTTCATATCTATATCAATGTCTTGCATAGCTACCATCTGCCTCATATCAATGTACTCGCTTACTTGTAGCTCAGATAATTTGTTGCTATCTGAAGTCCTATTTGTATATCTCTCTCTTATGGTAACTCCTCCTATTTTTTTAATCTGTATAAAATTGGTACATGTCTGTATGTAATTGGAGCTTTTCTCCCTAGGAGCTCCGCTGAAAATGGGTTCTTATCAACTTAGTCTGAATTTCCCAGTAACAAATGTCAAATAAATAAATAAAATGAATAGTAACCTTGTCAGCACATCCCCAGTGACCAAAAGTTGCATTTTTCTCCAGGTAAGAAAGGGATATTATAACATATCTGTGAAATTTGTGAGCACAGGCTTTTGTGATCATATTTGTGCAGATACAAATTATGATTTATAGCTGTGCTGGAACATGATAGCTGATATGATGGACAGAAGGAAGGTTGGTACATTGTGTGTGCAAGAGACCAGATGGAAGGGGAGTAAGGATAGGTGCATCGGAGGTGGGTTCAAATTGTTTTATCATGGTGTGGATGGGAGGAGAAATGGCGTAGGAGTTATTCTGAAGGAACAGTATGCCAAGAGTGTTTTGGAGGTGAAGAGAGTGTCAGATAGTGATGTTTATGAAGCTGGAAATTGATGTTGTAATGATGAATGTTGTTAGTGCATATGCTCCACAAGTTGGGTGTGCAGTGGATGAGAAAGAAAAATTTTGGAGTGAATTGGATGAAGTGGTGATGACTGTACCCAAGGGTGAGAGAGTGGTGATTGGAGCAGATTTCAATGGGCATGTTGGTGAAGGGAACAGAGGAGATGAGGAAGTGATGGGTAGGTATGGTGTTAAACAAAGGAATGCAAAGGTCAGATGGTAGTGGATTTTGTGAAAAAGATTGACATGGCTGTGGTGAATACGTATTTTAACAAGAGGGAGGAGCATAGGGTGACGTACAAGAGTGGAGGAAGATGCACACAGGTGGATTATATCTTATGTAGGAGGGCCAGTTTGAAGGAGATTGGAGACTGTAAAGTGGTGACCGGAGACAGTGTCGTTAGGCAGCATAGGATGGTGGTTTGTAGGATGACGTTGGTGATCAAGAAGAGGAGGAGTGTGAGGGCAGTACCAAGGATCAAATGGAAATTAAAAAAGGGTAATTGTGAGGTGGAGTTCAGGAATGAGTTAAGGCAGGCACTGGGTGGCAGTGAAGAGTTACCAAATAGCTGGGTAACTACAGCAGAGCTAGTAAGGGAGACTGCTAGAAAGGTGCTTGGTATCACATCTGGACAGAGGAAGGACGACAAGGAGACATGGTGGTGGAATGAGGAAGTACAGGAGAGTATACAGAAAAAGAGGTTGGCAAAGAAGAAGTGGGATTGTTAGAGAGATGAAGAAAGTAGACAGGAGTATAAGGAGATGAGGTGCATGGCAAAGAGAGGTGGCGAAGGCTAAGGATAAGGCATATGAAGAGTTGTATGAAAGGTTGGACACAAAGGAGGGAGAAAAGGACGTGTACCGATTGACTAGACAGAGAGACCGAGTTAGGAAAGATGTGCAGTAGGTAAAGGTGATAAAGGATAATGAGGGAAACATACAAGCAAGGAGAGTGTGTTGAGGAGATGGAAAGAGTACTTTGAGGGGTTGATGAATGAAGAGAATGAGAGGGAGAGAAGGTTGAATGATGTAGAGATAGTGAATCATGAAGTACATTGGATTAGCAAGGAGGAAGTAAGGATAGCTATGAAGAGAATGAAGAATGGAAAGGCTGTTGGCCCAGATGACATACCTGTGGAAGCATGGAGGTGTTTAGGTGAAATGGCAGTGGAGTTTTTAACCAGATTGTTTAATGAAATCTTGGAAAGTGAGAGGATGCCTGAGGAATGGAGAAAGTGTTTTGATACCGATTTTTAAGAATAAAGGTGATGTGCAGAGCTGTAGTAACTACAGAGGGATTAAATTGATCAGTCACAGCATGAAGTTATGGGAAAGAGTAATGGAAGCAAGGTTAAGAAGGGACGTTATGATTAGTGATCAGCAGTATGGTTTCATGCCGGGAAAGAGCACTGCAAATGTGATCTTTGCTCAGAGAGTGTTGATGGAGAAGTACAGAAAATGTCAGAAGGAGTTGCATTGTGTTTTTGTAGACTTAGAGAAAGCATATGACAGGGTGCCTAGAGAGGAGTTGTGGTATTGTATGAGGAAGTCAGGAGTGTCAGGAAAGTATGTAAGAGTGGTACAGGATATGTACGAGGGTAGTGTGACAGCGGTGAGGTCTGCGGTGGGAGTGACAGATGCATTTAAGGTGGAGGTGGGGTTACATTAAGGATCAGCTCTGAGCCCTTTCTTATTTGCAATGGTGATGGACAGGTTGACAGACGAGATCAGACAGGAGTCCCCGTGGACTATGATGTTTGCAGATGACATTGTGATCTGTAGTGAGAGTAGGGAACAGGTGGAGGAGAGACCCTGGAGAGATGGAGATATGCTCTAGAGAGAAGAGGAATGAAGGTCAGCAGGACTAAGACAGAATATATGTGTGTGAATGAGAGGGAGGATAGAGGAATGGTGAAGATGCAAGGAGTAGATGAGTTTAAATACTTGGGGTCAATAGTTCAGAGTAACGGTGAGTGTGGAAGAGAGGTGAAGAAGAGAGTACAGCAGGATGGAGTGGGTGGAGAAGAGTGTCAGGAGTGATTTCTGACAGACGAGTACCTGTAAGAGTGAAAGGGAAGGTCTACAAGAGGGTAGTGAGACCAGCTATGTTATATGGATTGGAGACTGTGGCATTGACAAAAAGGCAGGAGTTTGAGCTGGATGTGGCAGAATTAAAGATGTTAAGATTTGCACTGGATGTGACGAGGGTGGACAGGATTAGGAATAAGTATATTAGAGGGTCAGCCCAGGTTGGGAGGTGTGGAGACAAAGCCAGAGAGGCACGATTACGTTGGTTTGGACATGTGCTGAGGAGGGATGCTGAGTATATTGGGAAAAAGATGCTAAGGATGAAGCTACCAGGTAACAGGAAAAGAGGAAGGCCTAAGATGAGGTTTATGGATGTGGTGAGAGAGGACATGCAGGTGATTGGTGTGACAGAGCAAGATGCAGAGGACAGGAAGAAATGGAAGCAGGTGATCTGCTGTGGCGACCCCTAACGGGAACAGCCGAAAGAAAATGATGAGCTGTGCTGGAACATTATCTTTGCTGGCAAATTTCATAATGCAGCTTACTGAGTAAGAAGTGCACATTTCAGATCCAGAGTAGAAGTTTGCACTGGAAAAGATTATTGCAGTAATAATGTATCCAAATAACCGAGTAAAGTTTAAGAACTTACCCTAATAGTAGATATTGGAGTAGATCACTGTTGAAGTACTGGTTCTGTCCTGGTATCCACTAATCTGTTATTGGGCATGGTCTTGGGAACCTTATTCCTAGGCATTTATCCCCCCCTCCCCCTCAAGGCCTTTAGCTTGATCAGGGCAAGTTAGTCTTGGGGAAACCTGTTTCTGGTAAATCATTGACCAGGGAGATTATAAATGTTTCTTTTTAGATAGCATGCCTAGAAACATCCTGGGTAAGAAAGCTCTAAAATGGTATGAGTGGATGTTAACTTTATCCATGGAGTGTCTTAGCTTAGCATTCCTAAGGGACAGATGCCTACATATCCTGAAAGAGAAGAGTGGTCAGTTTTGGAGTTTGGATTAGACATCAGGTCTCATACAAATAAAATATTGCAACAACTATCTATTTGAACATCTGTTATGCTAAGTTGTTGTATGGTAGTAAAATACTAGACAGAAATAGTGTGGTAGTAAAATTCTAGACAGAAATAGAACTTTCCATATTTGTTTCATTGTACTTTGAGGGGCACTGAAATCTCCTCCACTCATTCAGAAGCCTTGGATTTTGCCTTGACAAACATTTGAATAGTAATGTTTGTATTACATTCTCTGTAGATTCATGCACCTGAGGTTAGGCTGTGGTTTACTGTAAGGTAGGTAAATTAGTAGGTGAAGAACATGGCGCATCTTTTGCAGTGCTAAATGATTCAACAATGGCTGCACGGCCACCTTTTTCAACACTATATATATATATATATATATATATATATATATATATATATATATATATATATATATATATATATATATATATATATATATACAGTACACAAAAGAAATTGCATGTATAGTTTGCAGATTTGTAGGGAAGCAAGCCAGAAGTGTATGATCCCTCTTCACAATTTTGTGTTCATAGTTGCAGTACAGTTGCAAGGAACAGTAGTCTGTATGTGCAGTACCTTGGAGTATTATCCTTACGCCAAGATGTTATAATTAGTATATGTAAACAGCTCTGGTATGAGGGGTAAAGTGGTATGAATTCCCTACAAAATCAGTATAATGGTATTACAGTGACATTTGATATTCAGTATTTTTTGTTGGCAGTTTTGTGTTCATTTATGATACTTGCAATTGTAGGTCTGTCATTCTACCATGAATTGTCTAGCTCCATGCTACCATATTACAGGAATTATCTAACTGTCTCTGTGCTTGAAAACCAAGTTTCCCTTGAGTAATTGTGGAAAAAGGTTTAGTATGAAGTTTGCACTTCTACTGTCACACATGCTGTTCCTAGCCTCTGGAATTCCCTGAGAAGTGAAACTGAATTGTTAAAATTCTTGAGCTTTGTCACTGCCAAGCAGAAGCATTGCTCACGAGAGAGAGATTCTCTCCAAGCTAATAACTTAATGGATGGCTAAATCATGTGCAGATACCACTAGTTTATATGAGGGAGTCATCTTTTACTTCCTTAAAATTCTGCCTTTTAATGGACCAGCAAGTTACCCTATCCCCCCTGTACTAGCCCTTAAATCTCCCAATCTACTTGCCCATGTAGCAAACTGCTTTCATTAGTCTTTTGGCATCTTCTATAGACTAACAGCTACATTAATTACCCTGTAATTGTCATGTTTTGCTACACATTTCTGTTAATTGTTTTCTTTGCTGAGTTCATATTTCATGGAGGTGTTCTCCTTTTTCACCTTTTAAAAATGGCTATCACTTAGACATTTTGGGCTACCAAAATACAGTCAAATCACTGCATGAATGGATTAGATACAAATACATTGCTAATTACAGTGTATTAACAGTACTTGGCTGCATGCAGTCTTCTAAAGTCTACTTTTAGTGGTTAACACCATTTTATTGAATAAAATAACCAAGTGTACCTGATCAACAGACATAATTTCCAAGACAAATTATGGTGAATACAGTGTTGAAGTCATGATACATCTTTGACTGGAGTGAGCAGAGTGTTTTGACACAAGTGGCCGTTCATTTGGCTGTTAAAGCTTTAATTTCTTTAGCTGCGAAACATTAAAGGCATTGTCTTTTTTTCTTGAACACTTTTATTGAATTATCACTTGTAATATAGGTAAACGTACGTTTATATAAAAGTACTCCAACCATATTAACAAGTTCACATTTACAAATATTATACATCACATATATTGTTATATATCATAGAATCAATGCAACATTACATAAATTATTCCATTCCTGCCTTCTCTTAAATCTCCTTCCTCCTTTGCATGTATTGTTTCCATGATTTCCATTTTTTTCTGTGTAATTTACCTACCCTTTTCTAAAGATCCAACTTCTTCTTTTATCTCTGTTAAAATATTCACTAGTTCAAGTGTAGTTAGTTTAGATTTTGATTTACATTTTCTAGCAATTGCTTTTTTGGCAGCCACTAGAATTGCACTTTGAGGCTTTACAATTCAGATCTTGTATCTCAGCTCAAATAACTCATTTCCTTATTTATACTCATTTGCACGCCCAGTATTCTTGACAAAGTACTGTGTAGGGAATTTTTTAAGTCTGCCAACGTCATACTTTGTGAGAACATGTGCTCCCAGGTACCATTTTCTTCCCCATCACAGCTCCAGCATTTGCCATCTTCCTGAGGAAAATTATTGCTATACACAATTTCTCCTCTGGCTGATAAAAAAATGCCTGACATAATAACACTAAAGGGACTAAAAACATTTTTTACTGCTTGTATCTTGCTATCTATATCCATAGCAAGGCCTATCAGTTTCTCAGTTTTTGTATTATCTTTTTAGTCTCTTCTCACATATCCTTAGCTGCTGTAACATTCTTTTAATCCATACTCCTAAATACTTCATTTTATTGTGTCCCCAAACATATGGGTATTGCTGAAACAATTTGTGTGGGTACATAGTTTATAGGTATAGCCTTTGTTTTATCTTTAATGTTATATCCCAAAAAAAATGCGACTGTCTTAGAATAATCCACAGTACCAAGATGTCGTTTTCTAGTTCAGACAAGTACAAAATGATATCTGCAAATAAAGCCAGCTTTTCTTTAACACCATACCAATTATATCCATTAATTTGTTATTTTCTTTGCCAGTGGTTCTAAATAGAACACAAATAACAAAGGAGAAAGAGGACGCTCCTACCTGGTTCCTCTGTTCAGACTCGGCTTATCAGAGAAGACCTGTTCCACTTTGATTTTTGCCTCCAATCCCTACTGTATGTTTCTAATCAACCTTTATTGTATCAGGAAATACAAATGCTTCCGTTGCCATACTCCTGAAATCCCAGTTTACTATACTAAATGCATTTTCTGCATCAAGACCCACCAGTAGCAGCAGTATTTTCTTACATGCTGCTTCCCTCTTGATCACAATTCTGTTAATGTAGTCACATTTGCCTCCCCTCCACAAATCCACATTGGTACATATCTGTCAATTTTGGAATCACTTTTGCCAGTTTTTTTAGTTGTTATATAAATAAACTCTTCAGAATCTTGGTTTAAAATTGAAATGTACCTGTGTGAAGCTGGATCAATTGAGACTTTACTGTTTCTAGGTATGACATCCCCTCCTTTTAAAATACTGTTAAAATCTGCCAGAGTCTTTATCACTTTCTTCCCTCCTAGCTTCCAAACTTCTACCAGAATGCCATCTATTCCTGAAGACTTTCCTGTAGATTGGTTATCTCATCTCCTCCTAACTTGACTGTTGGTAGTTGAGCCTCATCTGCATCTAACCTTGGCATATTTAAGTCATCCACAAATATTTCCATTTATTTTCTTTTTCTTGATTTCCCCTCTTTTCTGCTTTATACAAATTTTCATAAAATTTCTGAAATATCTCTAATAACCCCACTAGATCTCGGTTTTTTTTTTCCTGTTATGGCTGTCTATGTTTGGCAGCAACTCTGTTTTCTGTTGCCAAAGTCAGTGTGCCAAAAGTTTTTGTGCTCTGGACTTTTTCAAAAAAAAAAAAAAAAAAACAGTTGCTTAATGGCAATCTTTTTAAACTCAGTCATATTATCCAGGTACTCCCTTATTTTCTCTGTAGCACTCCACAGTTGAGCATTTTGTTCTATGAGATTCCCCTTATTTTGTAATACTTTAACCTTTGTTAGCCCCTTTAAATAATTTTTGTGACTTCTTAACCATATCTCTCTCTCTTATTTCTACCCTGTTTCTGAGCTCTATTTTGATTTTTATCCCACACACTAGCTATAACTTCTGGACTACTTTCTAGCATCCCTTACAAGGCCCAGGTAATTTCCACTGCCCATTCCTTAAATTCCTCTCTCTTTAACAAGTCAATGTTGAAGCGCCAATTTACTTCCTTACCCTGCATTTTTACCTCCATAATTATTGGTGCATGATCTAAAATAGCTATTGGATGTATGTCAAAGTTCTCAATGCACATGTTGCTTTGAAATATAATTGATCTAGCCTAGTCCAGTTATTGTACCTTGGGGAATATATAAATTCTCTACAAATTCCTTCTACTGAATTCATCTGTTCCATAACAAATATTTTCATAAATGTCTTCAGAAGTCTACTCTCTTTTGTTATATTTTCCCCTCTTGTCCCCAGATACATAGTCATTGTTGCAAATCAAGTTCTAGTCCCCACCTATAAGTAATATTCCCTGTTGAAAACGGATTTATTTCCCCCAGAAATTTTAAGCTCTAACAGCAGCTTTATATGGAATATAAATACATGGCAACATAATCCTCATCCCTTGCCATTAGCCATTTACTATTACAAATCTACCATTATCATCTTTTTTTTTCTCTTTTCTCTTCCCTTCTGTTACTAGTAGAGCTCCTCTAGCAGTTAATGAGTATAACTGTTTTCTTTTGTCCCTGATATTCTGCAGAATATCTGTCCTGAAATCCTTTCTTTATTAAATTCACATGCTCAGTTCATTCCAGACATGTCTCCTGTGATATTGCTGTTAGCAGTTTGCACTTCGTAAGTATTCTTTCTTTTTGTCTCTGAGACCATTCACATTCCAAGATAGTATGGAAAGTGTCACCATTATGGTAAGAAATCATAATTTCCACCTGTTACATCTGGCAGCTTTTTAAAATGTCTATTTGTAGCTTTTGTGATGTATGCGCTCATTAATGTTTAACAGATTAATCCTTTATACATTTTTATCAACATTGGAACCAGTCATATTTTGAAAGACTTTTTCTTTTATTATAACCCTAAATAAAAACACCTCAGAATACCCCATAACCTCTTAACGTAATAGACACACACAACTATGTACATTTTCAAATAATGGAGTTTAACCCTCCTAATAGGAACATTTGTGCCAAATACACAGCTGCTAACACAGGCCCTAATAAACCTGAAGTTGAAGTTATCCATGCTAAGAAGCATGTTATTGCCTGTGCTTCTACTTATTTACACTGATGTCTGTCTTTTAATATCTTTACCCCCCTGCAATGTGAAAATTTGCATGCTATCAGAAATCATTAACTTTTAGCCTTTAATAAACCAGTATTCTGTCTTATTGCCTTATTAGCAGCTCGTCTGCATGGAAGTGTAAAAGAAAGAAAAGAAATGTCCTCTGCTGCATCCTGAAGGACAAGCTAGAAAAAAGGCATACGTTTTACTTTTGTAACTTTATCACATACACAATCAACTAAAAATACTTTAACATATGCAGTTTGCATTGTGAAAGGTCTCATAGAAATACTGTAAAGAAAATATATTGTTTTGCTTGGTTACCTTTTTTCCTTCTTCCCCTCCCCTCATATCCCTTCCAAACATTAATGACATGAATTGAGGCAAACTTTTCTGTTCCCAAAAATATAACAAAGTCAAAAAGAGTCCACCCTTTTCACTTATTTTTATAAAACAATATTTCACAAATGCAAGTCATGCTTTGCAGCATCAAATTTATTCCCTAATTTGTGTGTTGCTGGTCTCGTTTCATTTCACCTCTATCTCTAGAGTTTGTTTCAATTCCAAGGCACTCCCGATTCTCCAGGTCAACTCCTGGGTATTTCTCTGTCTCGCAAGCATTTTTCTTTAAAACAGTGGAAAAGGTTTCACTGGCAAAGGCTCTTTGTATGCTTTATCAGAAGAATCCAGAGAAATGAGAAGCAGAGTCCCCTTCTGCTTGATGGCTCACTTTTTGTTAGGCAAACACTTGCATTTTCTCCTTAACCGTCCTTGAAAACTCTACTTCACTCTGCTAATCAATGTATTCCTCTCTCTCTTATACTTTTACTGTATCCTGTTGGATTCAATTGCAAAAAAAAAAAAAAAAAATGTTTACTCCTATGTTGCTTTTTTATACTAACTACTCCTTTTTAAGAATGCTGTGGCTGTAATCTAGCTATTTTTAACATTTTTCTACTTATAATATTTGTATGATGACGAAATGTAATACTCTCAAAAATGCTCTTGTAGTCTGCTTGCTGATTTGCCTTTGTAATTGAATAAATGTTATATGTATTTACTGGAGCTTTTCTCCCCGGGCCTCTGCTGAAAAAGGGCTTCGGCTCAGTCTGACATTTCCGGTCAACAAATGTAAAATAAAATGCAGCTTGAATCTCACACCTACCTCTCAACATCCCCGGATTACTGGAATTAATTTATTTCTCTTCTGCCTGGTGTACAGTGAATAATCATTTTCCACAAATATTCTGTCTTCAAATTTTAATCCTTCGCCCTTTTCCATAGTTTTGTTAGAATGAACTCTTCTGCTGGTAGGTTTGTGTCTCCAGTAGTAAAAGTAAAGGTCTTTGATCCTTTCTTATGACCAGACTTGAAGCATACACATGGTATGCCATTTCAGTTGCCAGTTCCTGCTGTGGAATATTAGCGAGGTTGGTTGTTTAGAAGAGGTCCAGGTCACCATCTCTTGGTTCGCCTCATTCGGCTCCACTTAAATCGAGGCACTAGCCCATCGAGCCAAAGGTTCACCTCAGGTTCATCGAGGCTGTCCATCAATGACCTTCTCCTTCGAGTGCGAGTCACTCGGGCCCGGTCAGGCACTAGCCCAGATGCTTCAGAGCCCGGCTCATCAGTCGCATGCCTGCCCCGGCCCATCAACGATTTCCTCCTCACTCTCTTGAGTTCGAGCCGGTCGCTGGGCTGAACCGAGACTGTGATTATGTGTGAGCCGACATAATTGTCTTCGGCTCCGGCCGCTCCCCGGCTTTTGGGTGAATTTTGGCGCCGACTTCCTCGCCGGCTCGAGGGGTGAGTGGCATCGACCTCCCGGTTCCTGGACCCTCTCTCCGGGCTTCGGGCGCTGGTGAGTTCGGCTCACATCGCCTCGGAGCCATCACTGTCGGGTGCCGAGGGGGGTTCCAGCTCCTCGGAGCGGGACCTCCCTCTATGCTGCCTCAGGAGCATTCGAGGCCGCGCGGAGTGTGTTAGAGCCTGGCAGCATCTACAGTGGGCCCGGCCCTCCCCCATGCTGCCTCAGGTAAGCCCTGGTTTGCCCTTCATCCCTCGGAAGAGGGAAGTGCTCTCAGTTGCCCCCTGTGGGATTTCCTCATCCTCTTCCCAGGCCTCCTGATTTGGCAGAAGAGCCCCTCGAAGAGGAAGTGTAAGAGGAAACACATTGACCTCACCTGAGCATCACGCCAGACACAGATTTGATGATTCTGAGGGTTCTGATTCCCTTCTGAAGATGTCTCATTGCAGACAGATGTAAGATCCTGGAAACAGAGGGGAAATTGGCCAGCCCCTCAACCCTGGTGGGGATCTAATCTGTGTATCTTGAGGCGCTTGGCTCGCCCTTCCACCTCCCAAGTCCCTCCCCGGACCCCTTCCACAGTGGTTAAGCAGAAGGGCATGGACGGCTCCTGAGGGAGTGGACCCCACCCCAGGAGACCCTGTTCATCACAGCTCCAGCAGACAAGCAATTTTAACAAAAGGAGTTTCTGTGGATGTTAAGGGTGGTAGCTGCTGCCACAAAGAAGGAACTGGTTGATCCTTCAGTACCTGTCCATCCACCTAACAAGGAATCTAGGGTCCATGGATAGGTAATGGAAGCCGATGTTCTCCTCAGCTGGAGGGTTTACCATGCGCTCGCTGGAACTACCTTGCGCCCGGTCACTCGCCTTCAAAGGGACTTTGATCAAGGAAGCGAAGTGAAATAAAGGGATCCTACAGCCGCGGGTTTCCAAGACAAGATGAACACGAGCTGGCTACAAAGGGACCATATCCAACTCCTCCTTAAATATTTGTTCTACGCTGCTGATGGAGTTTAGCAGAGCCGCACAGGATGTACTTGGCTCTACGTAGTGGAGCTTCCATATCGGCTATGTCCTTCTTGGCGGACCTCTTTCAAGACGGGCTCTTCACTTAACGGCTTTGATGGTGGATTCATCTCTTGGTCCTCGTTTTTTTCGAAACCCTGACTAGGTGCTGTAGACTGATTTTTGGACCCTTTCTGCCGCCGGAGTCCGCTTTTCGACTTCTTCCAGGCCTTACCCGTGGTGCCAGAAGGGTGGAAAGATGGGGCTTAAACAACTTCAAGGACGAACACGACAGAGTCAGCGTAGAACCCAAAGGTGAAAATGAATAATGGTAGACGCTACCAGGGTGTACCTGAGGTGAAACCAGGGCAATCGGGAAGCCTTCCCCGACAAGCCCTTTCAGCATCCCGCCTAGGTAAGCTGCCCGACCGCCCATTCGAGGCAGTCTTCAGATTGTCGAATTGTACCCAGAAGCTCATATCCCTGGACTCCAAAGACAAACGGGTACAGTCCATCATTTCAAGGCTGGCCTCCTAGCCCCTTTCTTCGCTTCCAAATCAGTCAAAAATCCCTTCCAGATGTTCCACAAAGGGATCTTAGCTTCGGGAGTCTACTCAAACTGCTTGCAAAGAGTAATTCAGCCAGTGCCAGTAGACCAACATGATCCGAATCTACTCTTGGTTCTTTGTCAAAAAGAAAATAGGGACTGAGACCGAGCATTGATCTCAGTGTCTTGGAAATAAACGTCAAGTTTCTGTAATTTCGGATGGTCACGCTGCAATCCATCCTTCCCTCTTTGGGCAAAGGAAACTGGATGAAGATTATAGACCTTCGATGCAAGAGAATCACATGTAATGAACAGACGCCCCTGCTTTTCCTCCGCTCAGGCTGGGAACCAGTCATTTTCAGTTCAGGGCCCTGTGTTTTGGCTTCTCACCACTGCCCCCGGGTGTTTTAGGTGTTTGCAATGGCGGGGTGGGTGGAAGCCCTCACCCGGAGACGACAAGGATTCCAGGATGGCCCATAGTGGTCATTCTCGCAGTTTGTGGTAGCATCTTCCTTCTGATGGCTAGAGATTATACTTTTCAAGGCTTAGCCAAAACCTGCATATTTCAATAATTAAAAGTTCGTTTTGTCACTTTGTAAACATATTGTTCATAGGCTAAAATCTAGATACTATGTTTGCGTCTGCACAAACACACATGCTCGCGATACTAAATACCTCACAAATTGGTACTACCTTCTCAACAACAACAGAATCAAAGTTGGCAGTTAGTTCTGGGGAAGGTGTTAGAATTATGGCAGCGCTATATCTCTCCTTCCATTAGTGCTTTACCACATGCGATCCTTCCAGTGGATGCTTTTACTCAATGGTCATACTATAGACTTCCATCTCACACCATTGTGGATCACGCAGGCGCAAAAAGCATCTCATGTGGTGGGGCCTCCTGTACGGAGTTCTGTCGGAAGACTTTTGTTTCCTCTCCCGTTGGGTTGCTACACCTGACAACGGATGCCTCCCCGATGGGGGTGGGGCATTAGTAGGGCAGGATATCCGTAGGGCACATGGCAACCAAACGAATGCCACTTGCACATAAATGTGATGAGATGAGAGCAGTTTGAAGCCTGTTGTAAAGCCCCCTTCAAGACTCTCTTCCCTTTGGGAACAATTGTAATCCAGACAGACACAGGCCTGTAGTGTGGTACATCAACAAACAAGGTGGAACCAGATCATACCCCTGTGTCGAAGCACTGTAACTGTGGCAATGGGCGCATTTCTTCTCAGCGCTTGATAGCAACGACATCCCCGGAAGTCCAATCATATTGCTGACAAGCTATTCATTTATTCTCATGCCTCACAGATGGTCTCTGAAGTGAGAATTTTTTTTCTCATTTTTTCTGGGCGTATCAGCCTTTACTTTACATCTTTTGCTACTCCCAGTGCAGAGAATATTCACTCTATTTCACCTACCAGGCTTTACCAGCAGGAGGCAGCAGGAGACTTAGTCCGCCCCAGGGGACGGGACTTCTGTATGCTCTCCTCCTTTCCCACTCACATCTCTGTATCCGGGAAAAGCTATCGCTCAGAAGGCCTCCCTTGATCCCCATTGCTCCTTACTGGCCTCGACAAGGGGACCTCTTCTACATCAAGCTTCTCTTTGGAGCGACCGCGGAATCTGACCTAGTTCCAGATCTTTTGATCCATCAGTCGGTCAGTTTCATCAGCCCCTCCCCTCCTCTCTGAACCTCACTGCTTGGTTCCCACTCCAACATCTACACCTTAAGGTCCAATTACAGCTATTTTGAACTTCCATGTGGGTATTTCAGAATCTGCCCCTAAAACTTTACAACTTTTTTTGAGGAGTTTTTCTTCCCAGACCTCCTATCCTTCTCTCCTCCTCTCCTTTGAACTGTAAATTTTCTTTGATTCTTTCCTTTGATTCTCCTGCAGCTTCCCTGCAGCTGAAATGTTCCTTGAAATTGTTACTTCATTTCTGGTAGCTCAGAAGCATACATCAGCTAGTTATTTCTTCAAGCACCCTCTAAGCACTTCCAAAGGTCAGTCATAAGGGGACAGAGTATTCAATAACTAACCTGGCCCTTTTGCCTAAGGTGGTCTCACATCACCCAAAATCCAAAGCATTGACCTCCTGTCTTTTCCAGAGTATTTCAAATGGTCTGAACAAACAAAACACTCCACTGCCTGGATGTTCACTTGGATAGAACAGTCATTCCTATGAAAGCAGAAAGGGACTTTCAGTTTCAAAGGTATCACAAAGGGGATCTGTAAATCTTGATCAGCATCTTGTCTCCTCTATGAGACAAAAGGGATTGGCTCTGCTATAAAATTTAAAGCCCCTATTAACAATAAGAGCTCCTTGGTATGAAATCTTCCTTTCCAAATTAGACGCCTAGCCTTATTGAAAGCACTGTCCAGTAACTTCAGAGCTTCCTCACTCTTACTTTTATCTCCTCACCATTGACACCTTATTTACTTTAGCACCTCAAGCACTTTATTGAGCCATTTGGATTTCTAGCTTTGTGGCATCAGGCTACCTCCGGGTTCCACTGTTCTGTGGGAGTCTGTTCCCAGGGCTGAATGAGATAGCAGGTGCTAGGGACGTCCCATCCAGCAAGAATGGTTACCATAATAGACAACTTAATAGTTATAATTTAGTCTTCTTCTCGCTCCATTCCCTGGCTCTGGCCTTGACAAGGCCAGAGGACCATCGTGGACTCTCTTTCTACCACCTCTTTCTTCGTGGACCTCTCTAGGCTGTTGTGCAGGCCGGATGTTGTGCATACTCTGGATCCCTGTTCTTCCTGTTTTAGAGGGGGACTCTGTTTTAGAATGATTTAATGGAGTACGAACAACAGAACGCGCTTCTATTTCAGTTGCTTATTTGTGCCTTTCTTAAAATTAATACAGTCTGTTCCTTTTAGTTTCTCTAGTATGTACAGCAAAGAATCTTAGATGTCCTTGCTTGCTGTGTTCTCTAATCTTACCATTTTTTGGAACATATATGTTCTTGAGCAGTCTCACTCTGCTTGCCTTTTCTTCTTTAGACTTCCAAATTTTGCAGTTATTAGCTCACTTGAATGTCTGTTTAAAGCTTCTATTTTTCCAGTATTTTGTTTGAGTTGATATACTCCTTCAGTGTTTCTTTTGTTTAGATCAGCTGTGAGCACATTTATTTTTCCTGTAGATTACTGAAAGCCATGTCTTGCACTAACGCTAGAGCTTGAACTGCATTTTGCTGAATAGCAACAGGATTCTTCTTCCTAGTTAGTGTTTTCTCTTCACTTTTTCTAGTTGATTTTCTTTCAGGCTGGCTTGGTTTCTTCTTTGCTGGCATTGAGGCACTGTACTCATTTGCTAGTAATATAATTTTACTCAAGTTGAATGTTACTGTCTGTTTCTCCATTTCTGTTTTCGCACTGGGAGAGCTGAAGTTAAGCTGTTTATCAGTGTGCAGCCATCTTGGAAGCCCAGACATTGTTTTTCTTCATAAATTTTTATTCATGCTGTGCAATATCTGTGTTTAGTCAGTCCTGTGTTTTTAGCACAGTGTGATTATAGAACTGTCAACTTGCACCTATTGGCAAGGCTTACTGAAACATTCATTTTAGAAGAAAAGCTAGACAAAAAGGTCCTCACATTTGTAACATGAAATATCTCAATTTTTATGGAGTTTGCTTTGTGGACCAGTGCAGTTTGTTTTGAGATAGGGTAATGTACCACTCTCAGTATTCTTTTTAAGTATTAAAGGGAGGTACTCAAGTAAATACTGCATTACACTGGGTAAATTCTGCCCATACCTTTCAAATTTGTAATTTGTGAATTGGTGCAAAACTAAAAGCTGTTGGAGAAATTAATTTCAGTTTGCAAAACCAGAGATTTGTGGATTGAATGAAATTAGCATAGCGGAAATTAAAATGGTAAACAACCAGGGTGAATTATTTAGCTCATCTTTTGATTAGCTAGACTAAATTTAAGTTGTAGTTCAGGGATATAAGAAAACTGCAGCTTATTTGATAGTCTGAAATTGTGGCTAAAACTTTTGTTTCAGTTTGGCTTTGGTTTCAATGATTGTTGCTTACTGAGTTTTAAGAAGCTCCATCTTGTCTGTTACCCATGTAATGTTTTGTACCACTGGACTTATTTCCTATATGCAGTGGGGACAGTGCCTTCACATTTGCATTAACTTCCTCACTTTGACTGGCAGAACCATATGATGAAAATACCAACATTTAAGTTGACTTTACTGTGGGCAAACTGTTAAAGCATATATCCTACTTTTTCAGTGTTTAGAAGGACAATGAAGGGAACGAAGAAGTAACTGCAGGTAAAAGTGTTAATTCTTATTAATATATCTGTAAACATTTGCATGATGTAGGTTGCATGTTATATTGTAAAGCAGTTTTGCATAGTATGCAGTCAGATATTTTAAATGTGAGGTGGGGGAGTTTTATCCGTGTCTGCTGTATATGTTAAAGCAAGCAGGTACTTTTTTAGTTGCAAGATGTACAAGTTTTAAAGTGCAACAAGGTAAAGGCTGATCAGACACAAGTAGCTCCGTGATCTTTGGCTGCTGGGACTAGGTGTAAAAGTGTATTGATATATATAGAATTAAGTACTTCCCCTGTTTTTACAAGGGATCACGGAGGTAATCCAGAGGACTCGAGTGAAGTTTGATATCCCACCTGTAACCTAGAGGTGACAAGACTAACAAACAATCCAGATAAAATCAGTTTAGCTAGAAGACACTCACTCAGTCACCCTCTCTCTCTCTCTGATACCCTCCCTGTGAGAGGAATAGACACCTTGTTGAAGTTTCCTGTAGTTTAACTCATTCACTCCAATGGCACTCAGGAAATTTGCACTGTAACTTCCAATGGGTGGCTCGTCAGCCTTTTGACAGAATCAAATGATGTCCTCACATTTCAAATAAATGTTCATATCTCTGGAACTATAGGAATTATGAAAAAAGTAAAAACTGCAAAACTTCAGCAAAAACTATATATTTTTATAGTGATAGTATTTTATAGGTTCTAGGTTTTTAACTGAATTTTATAAGACACAGTAAACAAAGTAGCTATTACATTTATAATATTGTAAACCACTTACAATATCTCATCAACCACTCCATACTGTCACCAGCATTTTATTCATCTTACTGAGTGATTTCATATGAGGTTAAGGAGTTCTGTCTGTGTTGGTTGTTTAGATATTTAGAAAAATATGAACATTATATCTGTATAAAATAAAAACAGTTAATATCCATTTTGCTGCACTAGACAGAGGTTATATATTGATGCAGTTGAGTTTGCTATTGTGTAAGCTTTAAGATGAAATCTTTTATAATCCTGTACATAGCATGGTTTTGGAATTATTAATGCATATATAAAGAAGCAATATATGATGCTTAGAGGCGTCAGTAGGAGTTAACTGCAGATGCACCTGGAGGCATCACTCAGATGTAATGAAAGTAAGAATGGACTGCTGTTGATTGTGGGTCTTTATGTAGAGAAAACATTCAATACAAGTCAGCTGGGACTTTGAGAATAGGGCAGTGGAAGCATTTGTGTTCCCTTACAAGAACACTTGGCCATCTACCTGCTTAACTGAATAAAGCTACTGGAAACTTCAACAAGGTGGGAGGAATATATATGAGAGAGAGTCTCCTAGATCTACTAGCTAAAGTGATTTTATCTGGACTATTCCTTTATATTCTGCTTTTACATGGGTGGATATTTAGGCCAATTTCCTCAGTTTAAGGAGCAGGCAGGGCTGTTTTTAAGAAAATCGGTTTGAAAACTAAAACAAAATGATGAAAGACATGGAAAATGGTACATTTGTTGCATTGTAAAGTTAGTAGCTTATTTCTTTTTTTCATTAACAAATGCACCTGGTGGGAGACAAAGTCCACAGGTGCAGGCAGTTGGCCAGGGGGAACTCTACACTGTGTTCTGAATGAAATATATAAATATTGTTTCATACAATCTGCAAAGCTGCTAGCTGTATTTCTCATTGTCTGCAGGTGTAAGCAGTAAATCTTGAGAGTTCTGAACACTGTGCAGAAATAAATGTAACATTTAAAGGTACAGTGGCAAGCAGTTCACACAGATTTCAAGTTTTTATTTTCACTGACGTGAATAGTAAATAGTGGCTTCCCAAGCAGTATACTTTACTGCATTTAATAGAACACTGCCCAGTTTAGTTTACTTAAAGGTCGTCTGTTTACTTTACCTTTTAGCCTTAAAATGTTTACTGAAAACATTTAACTGTTTTTCACTTGTGGAAGGGGAATAGAGATAAAAAAGCAATATAGCTATAAGAGTAAGTGGGAACATGGGCTTTAACTTGGACTTTAAAATGGATAACCTTAATTTTAAATTTTGGTAGTTCTTGTGGGTGCAGCTGCTCCTGTCTGGTGGCATAAAAGTAAATTGTTGAAAATGTATATAGCTTTTTTGTTGATTACATGTTAAAAGGAGATGGGTGTTCTGAAATTGTTTTAGTTTTTATGTTAGTGTTTTCATTGAAACAAAACATCTTGAAAAATGTGAAATGGGTCCAAATGGAGATAAGAAGAAACTGCTTAAAGGATCAGCCTGCCAAACATTTTGAGTGTGCATGTAAGCCAGATGTTGGAAGTACATATTCAAAAGAACTATCATGTATATCAGTTAGGAATAATAACTTCCATTCATAATGGCTACTCTGTCTATATTATCATAGGTTCATAGGTTCATACTAGGCTATCTGCCCTAGGGCATTTATAAGCCTAGCCAGAATGTTTGGCTTTCGCCACCCATTTTAAATTTATTTTGCTATGCCCTTTTTCAAGGTTAGTATACTGTGCCTCTGTCTAACAGTGACACAGAAGTGATACCCGGGGTAAACCTACGATCTCCCATCCACTCATCAAGATTCCTCTTAAAGAGAGTCAATGAGGGACTCTGCCTAACCTGGACTGGGATTTTATTCCAGAGTGAAGGGAGCGTCTGGGTTATGAATCTGTCCCTCCAGCATGTCCTATTTATTCCAGTGCTGAGGTTCAAGTCTCTCGAGCGCGTAGCTCGATGGGATTTGTATTTTCTGAGGTGCAGCGTGTCCATTAATTCCGGGTTGGACATGGCTTTATATGTCAGGCACAGATCGCCTCTGAACAGGTGGTATGCCGCTGAGTAGAGCTGGAGTTTCTTTAACCGGGCAGCATATGGCATCTGTTTGAGCCCTTTGATCCTCTTGGTGAGGTACTTTTGGGGTCTTTCCAGTTGCTGCAGGTGTCTGGTAAGGTACATCCCAAAAGGGGCATTGTACTCAATTATGGGCCTGATGAGGGATGAGTTAAGAGGCACGATGACGTCCCCTGATCTAGATGTGAATCCCTTCATGATTAGGTGGGCTATATAAAATGTTTTTCTAACCACTTTGGCCACGTGGTTGTCAAATGAGAGATTGCTATCAACTTGGGTCCCCAGGTCCCTAATTACTACTTCTGTACTTAATGGATTACCACCTATGTGGTAATTTGTGGGCACTTTGTTTTCATGGAATGTAAATGGCCTTATAGGTTTAGATGAAAGTATTGAATCTTATAGAGTACAACATCCCTTTTGGAATGTACCTCACAAGACATCTGCAGCAGCTGGAAAGGCCTCGGAAGTACCTCACAAACAGGATTACTGGCCTCAAGCAGATGACTTACACTGACAGTCTCAAAAAACTCCAGCTTTACTCTGTAGCATATCACCTACTCCAAGGAGATCTCTGCCTAACACATAAAGCTGTGTTAAACCCAGAGCTGTTGGACATGCTACACCTTATGAAATCACAATCCCTCCGAGCTGCACGCTCTAGGGACCTAAACCTTGTCACCACAATAAACATGACATGCTGGAGGAATAGATTCTTGTCCCAGAGACGTCCTGTCCTCTGGAACAAGCTTACCCATCTGTGTCAAGCAAAGTTCCTCATTAGCACTCTTCAAGAAAAATCTTGAGTGGATGGGAAATAGGAAATGCACCCCGGGGCTCACTTCTGTGGCTCTGCTCGACAGGGCTACAGGAAATTAACTTTCTTGGGTGGCGTAAGCCAGGGAATCTTATTGGCTAGGTTTACTTAGGCCCTTGGGCTGATAGCCTAGTACCTACCTATGAATTATACTAAGAAATTTATGGTGAATTTGGCAAAGAAAAAAGATGTCAGGGTGGACATTCAGTAGACTATAAGGGACAAAGTAAAGGTGGAGTAATACTGATAGCTGGAGGGTCTCCAGTCGTGAAGGAAAAAAAAAAGACAAAGGTTGATCTGTAGTAGTAAAAGGCTGTTGGAAAGGTTCATAGGTAGTACTAGGGCCTATACAAGCCTAGCCATAACAATTCCCTGGATATTTCTTCCCACAATATTTACTTCTCTGGTCCTCTGTCTAGCAGGGCAACTGACATTATCCCTGGGGTGAATTTTCTATCTCCCATCCAACCATCAAACTTCCTTTTGAAGAGGGCCAACGGGCACTCTGCTTGACATGTATGGGGAGTCTCTGGGTCAGGAACCTATCCCTCCAGCATGTTTTGTTCATTGTGATGACAAGGTTTAGATCCCTGGAGCATGTGGCTCTGAGGGATTGGGATTTCTTTAAGTGGAGCATGTCCAACAGCTCAGGGTTTGACATGGCCTTGTATGTTAAGCAAAGATCGCCTCTGAGTAGACGATATGCCACAGAGTATAGCTGGAGTTTTTAGTGAAGTATTTCTGTGGCCTTTCCAGCTGTTGCAGATGTCTTGTGAGGTACATACCAAACGGGGCATTATACTCTATAATGAGTCTAATGAAGGATGAGTACAGTGGGACCAATGACCTCCTTTTTTCTAGATGGAAAGCCCTTGGTGATGAGGTGTGCCACATAGAAGGATTTCCTGACTGTTGTGGCGATGTGGTTATCGAAAGTGAGACCACTGTCCACCTGTGTCCCTAAGTCCCTCATCACACTTTCGATGTTTAGCGTACTGCCACCTATGTGGTAATTCATGGGTACATGTTTTTTTCCAAAGGGGATAACTATACATTTCTTGGCATTAAGCTTGAGCCCATGGCTCTGGCACCAGGCATCTATTTCTGTAAGGCCCTTTTGTAGAATATCCACATCATTTGGGGATTCAGTAATGGCTCCCAGTTTGCAGTCATCTGCGAACTTTGTTAGCCAGAGTCCCTTAGTGTTGGCCTGTACTTCAGAGAAGTAGATGCCAAACAAGAGCGGTCCCTGGACTGAACCCTGAGGGAGGAGGATTATACTGGCATGTAATCGGCTTTCACCAGGAATTATTTTTTGATGGGGACAAGCTCAATGAGAATAGTGAGGCTGTATTGAGGGGGGGGGGCTTAGATGGGAAATATAATAGTGTACATTTATGAACAAATATAGATAAGGATATTTGGTATGGAAGCTTGTGAATTCAGTAGGAGATCAGATAGAATTTACATATTCTCCAAGGCAGACTACATGGCCTAGAGTGGATAGAATTTATAGTTCCCACGAGTATATGTATGTAATTGAAATTAACTATTTTGGATCATGCAGCCATGAAATGAAGGTAGATAAAGATGTAGGGTAATGAAGTAAGTGATGCACTGACTTTCCTATTTACCTGTTAAAAAGAGAAGAATTTAATGGGTAGAGAAAGTTATTAGAGAAGATAGAAGTCTCTTCAGAAGAGATTGTTAGCGAGTGGGATAAAATGAAAATGCAGTTTAAAATATGGCAGGAATAATTGAGAAAGAAATATGGAAAATGAGTAATAGAAAGTCAAAATAGACTATTATTTGTGGGTCTTGATGTAGAGAGAGCATTCAATACAAGTCAGCTGGTATTTTGAGAATAGGGCAATGGAAGCATTTCTATTCCCTAATGCAACAGGGTTAATTAGGAGGCTGTATGAAGTCAGAGGCATTTATCCGCACATTAAATGGTTGAACAGTATCCATATTTATAGGGACAAAAGAAAAGGTATTTGTGAAAAAAGATTAAAAAAAGCATTCTGTTGTGACAGATAAGGATGAGGAGAAACTAAGCAAAAGTTAAGACAAAAACTGAAAAACTGGAAACTTTTGATTATGGGTATGGATTATAAGATATAAACAGTGAAAATGTCCCTTGTAAGGGAGACCTTATGGCAATTAAGAAAGACTACAGGCTGATAAAAAGCCTGGTTTAAATTGAATCATATGCATTAAATGTTTTTTTTTATAAATGTCTGTGCAGGGTGACGTGCAAATTCTTTTGATGTTCCCTGAATTTTTTTATGAAGGTTGCCATTGGATATTATTTGAAATGAGTATTTAAGTGTGGATGAAAAGGATATTTTTTATTCTGATGAAGACTTTGTTCGAAAGCGCTAAATAAACAGATATTTCTTCACTGAGTGGTTGCCTTTGGATATTTTTGGTTTGGATTTGTGCTTCATATATCCATGGGATTTGGTGTTTTTAAGTTCTAATGAAGTCTCGTTTGTAGAGATGAAAGCACTTTAACTGACTGTTGCCTTTTCAATAAATTTAATTGTTTCTCGTTTTTGATGATGGACTGATTCCCTTTGTTGCTTTTGGATTGACCGAGTTTTGCTTTCTTTTTGTAACCGGGAAAATTTGTTTGTTAGTGTAATGAATTGGCAGTTTAAAAAATCCCTGCAGAGTAATCTGTCAGAAGTGTTTTGGGAGCACATGGATGTAACTTAGAAAATGATTCTTTTGTGCTTGGACACCAGTTCTGAATTACCTGTACATAATAAGGCCTTAGGTTTAATGTTGACTACCAAACAGCAATTGAAAAATGGGAATCAAAATCTATGCTGCTGTTCTTTCGGCTTTTCCAGGTTAGGGGTCGCAACAGTGGAACTCCAGTCCACTAATGATTGACAGTAGATTTTTATGGTGCCGTGGTGCCAGCCTGATGCCCAACCTTCAACGAAGGCACGCCCATTCACGCATGTTTTTCGAATGCCACTCGACCGTGGGGAGGACATGCAGACTCCACGCAGATTGTTTTCATTCCTATTAATTTGTGTGCCCATGTCCTAAGTGGTAATTGAATAAAGGTGTTTAAAACGTTTTCAGTCCAATTTACTTGTGCTTATGCTGCTGAGGATTAACTGCGATCTTTAACCTCAACTCTGGGAAAATGTGAGATGCACTGATAAATGTTTATGGATGAATGCTGTGCATGTGCACAAAATTTATTTGGGCCTGTTTTCAGGAAAAAAAGAATTACACAGCTTTTTTATTGAAAAATTGTCTAAATATGGGTAGACTAAGGCAAAATGGCAATTCACTCACCAGATGCCATGATGCAGTAGTTTGTGACAAAACAATAAATACATCAAACTTAATTGAAGTTGGACTGAGTGGCTAATTCCAGGAACCATTACAATGCATCTATTCCATCATTACTTTCATAATGTCCATAGATGACTATCTCCAAACTGACTATTTTGGTGCGTTTGCTGCTTGCATATAAATATCTGTATATCTAAAATGCTTTGATATTTTGTCATGATAATTTCAGAAAAATGTTATTGATGTAATTGCATACAAGACATGTAGCTTATTTTGATGCTGTTGGTGCTCTTGAAGGCTAAACATGGCTACTTCTTGAATTAAAAAATATATAATTTATGTTCCATAACATTGCTTTTATAGAGAAATACATATTCTTTTTACATCAGTATAATCTTGATCAACTTTATATTTATTATGGTACTTTATAGCTCAAAGTGATTGATTTGAAAATGTTGCAGTACATCAGTTTCAGAAGGCCATTATTGCCTGAATTTGATTGTATTATTTCACGAGGCCTGTCTATTGCTTCAGTATATCCCTACTAGATTTTCAGGATAAATCACCTAGATAGCATTTTACTGCAGATTGTGTGACCTAATAGCAATTGGAGAAAGATAGCAAAAACTCCAGTTATAGTATGCCTGTCAGAACAACTAAAACATGCATATTTTGCTATTATGTTTAATGTAAGGATTCAAATGTGTATATCGTTTGTGAATTGAACAGAATGGCAACAAATAAGAAAAGAACAGCCAAATTATTGTGCTAGGATTACTGATAATATACCTAGGATTACAGAGCCATGTGTCTAAAACAGTTTGCTGTATTCCAACAAATTTCTTTGCATACACGTCATGACCTTGGGCAAGAGATTATACTTAATCTGCGTTTCCAGGTTTGAAGACAGAGATGCTAATAAAATGTTAACTTCATAGGAGATTACTAGGCTAATGGCTCTGGGGCCCTTACAAGCCCAGCTAAGATTTTATCCCAAAAAAGAAACCTCAATCAGCACCCTTCTCCCCTGTCAGTGAGGAACATGGGTGGAACCCCTGGGACATATTTGTGGTTACCCATCCATTCATCAAGGTTGCGCTTGAAGAGGGACAGTGATGTACTTTGTTTGACGTGTATGGGGAGTCTGTTCCAGAGACTGGGCAGCCTGTGGGAGACAAACCTGTCTCTCCAGCAGGCTTTGTTAATGTCACAAATTAGATTTAAGGCTTTTGATTGGGTGCTATGCGAGGAGTTAGACTTACGGATATGGAGCAGCTCTAGTAGAGCAGGGTCTGAGATTGCCTTGTAGGTGAGACACAGATCACCTCCGAGCAATCTGTACGATACAGAGCAGAGTGTTCGTGATTTGAGCCTGTCCACATAGGACAGATGTTGAAGGCCATGGATTCTTTTTGTGAGGTATTTCTGTGGCCTTTGCAGTTGGTGCAGGTGTTTGGAGAGGTATATACCAAATCGGGAATTGTGCTCAATTATTGGCCTAATCAGGGAGGAGTACAGAGAGCTAATAACCTCTTTTTTTCTGGATGCAATTTCTTTACTTATGAGATGAATCAAGTAAAAGGCTTTTCTGACCACTGCCACTACATGATGGTCAAATGTGAGATTCACCACAGGTTGTGTGTTTAGGGGGTTGCCATTAATGTGGTAATCGGTAGGGGCAGTGTTTTGCTGAATGGTATGATACATTTTTTTGCATTTATCTTAAGGCCATGACTTTGGCACTAGTCATTTGTTGCTGTGAAACCCTCTTGAAGTATGTTAACATCATGTGGGGAGTCAGTGACAGCACCCAACTTACAGTCATCTGCAAACTTGGTCAGCCACAGGCCTTTTGTCTTTGCCTGGACCTCTGAGAAGTAGATGCCAAACAGGGGTCCCAGGACAGATCCCTGGGGGACACCAGAGGTGGTGGCACCTATTTTGACCTTGTGTCCAATCAGTGAGCCAGTTGGCCACCCACCTGATGAGATGGGGATTTATGCCAAGTTGTCTTAGCTTTTTGATGATGCCTGAGTTTGGGATTGTGTCAAAGGCTTTGGCCAAGTCAAGGTAAGCTGTATGTACTGACTTTCTCTCATCCAGTGCCTTGGTGATAGTCTCACAAAAGTCACCCAGTTTCAACAGGCAAGATCTGCCCTTGACTAATCCGAACTGGGTGGGGTCAAGTGCTTGGAGATTGCCTGTGTCCTTGTTTATGAGGTCCATAATAATATGCTCCATGGGCTTACAGATCAGTCTTGTCAAGCTAATGGGACGATAGTTTCCAGGGTCAGTAATGGCACCACCTTTGTGCAAAGATGATAATGGCATTTCTCCACTCTGCTGGAATGAAGCCTGTACTTAGGCTATGGTTGAATAGGGTGATCAATGGCGAGGCTAGTTCTTGTTGGAGATGTTGCAGAATAAAGCCTGGGATACTGTCAGGTCCCATGGAAGCTGTGTTTGCCTTGGATAGGGGCTGTAACACTTGACCTACAGAGATGTGAGGTGTGGGGCAGGTATCTGGGATGTTGAATGTGCCTTTGGGGGGGGGGATAGGGGGGGTGAAGTTTGAGCTGAACCTGTCCGCTAGCAGGTTGGCTAAGGCAACAGAATCAGTGTAATTGGTAAAGTTAAAAACTAATTTGGAACAAACCTGGGCTTTGCCAGGAAGGTTTCTGACGTAACTGAAAAAGGCTTTGTGGTTAGCCTTTATTTCAAGGCTAGTTTTGATTCATAATTGGCTTTGGAGGTTTTTATTAGTGATCTAATTTGCTTGTTGAGGCCAAGGAGGAAGTTTTTCCAATTGAGTATTTGTGCCCTTTTACCCTTGGACAACAGTTTCTTCCTTTTGTTGTAAAGCCTGCTGATAGAGGATGTCCACCACATAAGTTTGTGTTTCCTTGAGGAGCAGGTTTCAGTTCTGTTGGGTATGGCTAAGTCTATGCAGTTGTACAGGTGCTTGTATACTGCACTGGCATACTGTTCAGCATATTTGTCTGCATCCTCTGTGGGGGGCAGTTGTGAAGCTACTGATACCCTCCCTTAGAAGGTAGTAGTCAGTTTTTTTAGAAGTTTTTGGCCTGGTTACGGCTGGGGGGTTAGACGGGATAGACACTTCGAATGAGACAGACCAATGGTCTGATCTCACCAGGGAAGAACTTACTATGGGGGTGGTGCAGCGGTCACCCATGTTGGTGAGAACCAAGTCTAGAATGCTCTCTCCCCTTGTGGGGGATTAGACGAGCTGGTCTAGTGCATTAGAATTGATGAAGTCAAGGAGTCATTGGGTGAGTGCATTAGAGCAGGAATAGTTCACCCAGTTTATGGTGGGGTATTTGAAGTCACAAAGGATCAGGGTGGTAGGGGATACCTTTATGGACTCAAGTAGGTCCAGGTAGAAGGAGTGGGTGTCCTGAGTCATGGAGGGGGGTCTATAGCTGGCTGTAACTTGGATGGGTGTCTTGCCAGTTGTCGGTTGCACCTGGAAAAGTTCTAGTGCATCATGCTGGCAAACCAGTGTGGAGATGTGTTTGTGTTTAATGAAAATAGAAACTCCACCACCCTTAGTCTTCCCAACCTCATTTTGAGGTCAGAATATGTGGAATGAGGTATAGCCTGGTAAGGCAGGGATGCGCTCTGCAGCATTGAACCAAGTTTTTATGACTGCACAGATGTCAGCATTTCCAGTGCTAGGAGAGCCTTCAGTGTGAACATTGTCCAGTTAAGCCTGATAGCATTAAAGCAGCATGATCTTCAATTTGCTTTTTGACAGATTTTTATGTTGGAAAATTTGTCTGTGGGACATTGCCTGAAATAGGCACAGTGGGGGAGACATGAGCCTTGGCCAGAATCCTGAATCCCAGGGGTGACAAGTGGAGGCCATTTCTGGCAAAGCATCGAGTCCTGTCAACCATGTCATCCCAGGCAGACAGATGCTGGATCTCCTTGGAATGACACCAGAAACGAAGCCAATTGTTGAAGTCAATTATTTTTTGTTGGTATTGTGGTTTCCTTTTTGGCAAAGGTAGGATGCTGCTTAGGGCTAGGTTCATACCTGCCTGGGACACATTCTCTGACAGCTCAATCATATCTCTCTTCATGTAGTCCAGGGAGGTGCATCTCAATTTATTCACATCAACATGAACAATGACAGAGTCATAATTGTACCTGTTGTGGAGAGACTTAAGTGCGTGCGTGATGTGGCGGATTCTGGCACCTGACAGACAACTGACCGTGATGATTTTCTTGTCGAGCCTGGTGAGGGGGACATCGGTGTGTCTCACAATTGAGTCGCCAATGACTAGTATGTTTATTTTAATCCAAGAACGCTGATTTCAGTGTTGGATTATTTGCTTTTATTTTTGTTGGACTCTGCTGCTCTGGGAAGTTGGTGGGAAATTTTCTTTGTGTTCTTATGATTGGCTTAATGTTGTGCTTTATGGGCTGTGTCAGTTTATTATGCCTTATGGGCTGTGTTTGTGAGACACTGGTGTGTTGTCTCCTGTCTGTGATGTGTTTGGTGGTGTGTGTGGAATGTTTGCAAGTGTGTGTTGGAGGTCTCTGCTGTTTAGGTAAGTTTTTATTGAGGACCTCTGTATAGGTGGGTGTGTGCTGTGCTTGACTATGTGATATGGGTGGTGTGATGTTTGTGCTGGCAATCTCCTCTGTCGGGGGCACTGACTGAGGCGCGAGAGAGCATGGATTCCAGGTTACTGATGTAGATGCACTTCTCACAGGTAGGAGAATTATGTGTTAGGAGAAGAGGGTTGTTGGTGAACATGAAGCAGTTGCTACACTGTCTCAGTATGTCCATGTTGACCATGTAATTTATTTCACTGCATTCAAGAAGTTTTGGGGCTGAGAATATCTCACTGAGCAGCACAAACTTCCATGTTTAGTTGAAATATAGGGCCTTTACTTTTGCAGTAATGAAACTCTTTAAAGATGCATTCTAGACATGTTATGTACCATGGGCCAAACAGAAATCATGTACTTCCTAACAGAAACTATGAATAAAACCGCATGCCGAGTATGTCAGTTTAATGTCAGTAAACTTTCCATTTTTTGTTTGTATAAAAGGCCTTGTTAATCCCATATCAAGACTGTGTAACTGTTGGGAAATAATAGGGTGTTCAGCTGCAAAATGCATTCTAGTCAAATCCCATTTCTTAAAGTTAAATCTGACATTAGCAAATTGTCTCTTAAACACAGGGGGTTTAGTGAGGCTGTTTTTTCAGTCACAGAAATGTAGCATTTTTAGTTTGATAAAGTAACATTTCAGTAAATATATAATCTGTACAGATGCTGTATAGCTCATCCTGAGCAGAAGTCATGGACAGATATCTAATGGAAGTTGAGAGTTATGTAGCATGCCAGAATGATATAGGGAAATGCCTGTATTGGTCCCTACATTTATCAGTATATAAAAGCCATATTCCCTATGAGACTCTTGTACAAACTTTTTAGAGAATGATGAGGATAATTGCTTCAAAATGCACCCGTGATTGTTGTCCTGCCTTTAGTGACTTAATTGCATTGAATGTTAAATTTGACATCAGCAAATTGTTTCACTTGTTTTGTTGATGCCAAGTTTGCAAACTTAAAATGTTGACTTGTGTGTAGAAACCTAAAGGATTTTACTTTTCCTGCAAGGACAACTTAAAGATGCATTTTATGCAGATGCTGCATTAACCATCCTGAGCAAATTGAAAACAAATATATATATTGTGCCAGTAAAATGTTCCTGTGTCTGATGCAGTATTTCACACACTTGAGATGAAACTTTCTCAGAATTATCTTTAGGTAGTCAGTTACACTGTATGTGACTGACATTCTTTCTGTAAGGATTTTAGTGCATTAATTATTGATTTTTTTTCTGTAGAGCACTGCCCTTCTCAGCATATGAAGTTCAGGCTATAATGTAATGCACTGGCATAAATATTGCCTTGTTTTAAGTATGTGAATTTTTACTTCTGCTATAAAGGCAACAGAAAGTTCTGTGAATCCACCTCATTTGGTACCCGTCTATAAAAGCTTATATACCCCATTTCACCAGGGAGAGTTCATAATAAAGTCACCAACGAATTATAGTAGGGTATTCCAGTACAAAAAACACTTTTGAATACTATTCTTTCAAGGATTTAAATAAATTTACATGCTGGAGTTGACTCCACCATTTTGGTCACCTTAAAGTTTCAGCCATGGCATGTTACAACTAAAAATATTTTTTTGAGCAGTGTATGAATGACGATGTGGGGGACAGGTCATCATTGCCCTCTCCAAGGCAAAAAATACAGCCTCCATAGGAACCGGATAACATCCCAGGCTGCATCCTACATGAACTTGCACCACTAGGCACCCTTTTCAACCAAAGCCTGAATACCGGCTTTGTCCCAGCCGAGTTTAGGACAGCCACTGTGTCCACCCTTTACACAAAGGTGGAATGTCCACCGATCCAGGAAATTATAGACCCATCAGACTAACTAGCCTGATCTGCAAGCCCATGGAACGGATTATCATGGATCTCATTAACAGGGACAGTGGCAACCTCCAAACACTTGACCCCACACAGTTTGGCTTTGTCAAGGGGAGGTTATGTCTGTTAAATCTGATCAACTTCTTTGAGACCATCACTAAAGCCATGGATGAGGGGAAGACTGTGCACACTACCTACCTTGACCTAGCCAAAGCCTTCGACACTATTCCCCACTCAGTCATAGTAGATGGACTTTCTCAACTAGGCATCAATCCATATGTTACCAGATGGGTAACAAACTGGCTTACTGATGGGACCCACATAATCAAATTAAGGGTAGCTACCTCAAGCATTAGACCCGTAACGAGTGGCGTACCCCAGGGATTGGTCTTGGGGCCTCTGTTATTTGGGATATACTTCTGAGGTGCAGGCCAAAATCAGTGGGCTGTGGCTGACCAAGTTTGCAGATGACTGTAAGCTGGGTGCAGTCATAAATTCCCCAAGTGATCTGGATGTCCTCCAAGAGGGTCTCACCCAAACAAATGACTGGTGCCAGAAACATGACCTCAAGCCGAATGCCAAAAAATGCATCATCATTCCCCCCCTTTGGGGAGATTGACGTCCCAACATATTATCACATTAATAACAACATCCTAAGTATAGAATCAGTAGTGAGGGATTTGGGCACCCAGGTTTATAGCAACCTGACTTTTGAGCACCATGTTGCTTCCGTTCTATGGAAAGCTTTCTACACGGCCCACCTCATAAGTAAGGTTCTCTCACCCAGGGACAAAGAGGTCATAATATCCCTGTATTCTTACCTTATAAGGCCAATTATGGAGTCCAACGCCCCCTTGTGCGTGTACCTCATCAAGCACATGCAGCAGCTTTAGAGACCACAGATGTTCCTCACCAGGAGAATCCAGGGTCTCAAACACCCTACCCTACACAAATAAGCTAAAAGCCCTGTTCCCCTCTACTCAGTTTCATATAGACTCCTCAGAGGGCATCTCTGTCTGGCATACAAAGCAATCTCAGATCCTGCCTTGATGGGTCTGCTGCATATCCGCAAGTCAAGCTCCACTTGAGCAATCCCTACGCACGACCTCAACCTGGTCTGTGATATCAATTGGACTTGTTGGCAGGACAGTTTTTGTCCCAGAGAACTCCCCCATCTGTGGAATAGACTCACTCTCCACATCAAGCAGAGTACCTCATTATCCCTTTTTAAGCGCAACCTGGATAACTGGACAGGAAACAAAAAAAATACACTTCTGGGTTTACACCTGTGTTCTTGCTGGAGAGGGGCTCTGGGTGCAGACTTGTCTAAACTCTTGGCTAGACTTAAAAGGGCCTCAGGGCCAATAGCCTAGTAACCTCCTATGATCATGGTCGATAATTTATATATTAAATATAACTTGGATTATACCATAGCTAATTTGAGGGGACCCATATATGGGATACAGCATTTAGTAGCTGCATCTGCCCATGAGTACAGGGGCAGTCCTGGGGTAAACTTCCTGTTTTCCATCCATAGATCTAAGTTGTGCTTGAGAATAGACAGGGATGAACTGTGTTTTATGTGCATTGAAGTCTGTTCCACAGCAGCGGTATCATCTATGAAATATACTTTTCCCTCGAAACCATTCTGTTGATGCAGAAGAGGTTTAGATCTCTAGACAGAGTATTACTTATGTCATTTGACTTGCTGATGTGCAGTAACTCCATTAGTAGTGGGTCAGAGGATGCTTTAAATGTCAGACACAAGTCACCTCTTAGCAGTCTGTAGGGTACAGAGTATAGTGACTTGTTTAAGCGTTGTATTCTTTTATAAGGTATTTCTGTGGGCGTTCAGTTATTGCATGTGTTTGGACAAATACATCTCAAAGGAGGTGATTATAGTCAATGACTCGCCTAATCAGGCTGAGTAAAGGAAGACGAATAACATTCCTAGATGTAGAAGCAATTCTTTTCTTCTATATAATGCACAGCTTATGAACAACTTTCTTACAATAATAGGCACATACTCGTCAAACGTTAGGTCAGTGTCCACATAAGTTCCCAAATCCCAAACTGGGTTAGCTCCTTAGGGGTGTATTGTCAGTGTGTTAGTTCCATGGTATAGATGACCTCCCAAAAGATAGAGTAATGCATTTTTTGTCATTTCATTTCAGACCATGCTTTTGACACCAGTTATTTATTTGAGACAAGCCTTACTGCAAGATGTCCAAGTCATTTGGGGAATCAATGACTGCTGCTGTCTTGCAGTCATCTGCAAACTTAGTCAGCTAGAGCCCTTTGGCATTGACTTTTACTTAAGAAATGTAGATGCCAAACAGGAGAGTTCTTGGCACAGAACCCTGGGGACTACACTGGTGATTGGTCTCTCTTTAGAAGTGGCTTCCCCTAATTCGATTATCTGCTTCCTATATGTAAGCTACTTGGCAATCCAGGTGGTCTCATAGGGTTTATTCACAGTTTATTTAGCTTGCTGCTTATATGATTTCCTTATTTGGTCTCTGGTTTGCTGGAATCGTGCCCTTCTCCTTTGAATATATAAGTGTGTAATCAGGATGGGCATCTTCCAAATCAAAACCATGGGAACTCCTATTTAGGGACTTTGAAATTTAAGTTAGTTTCTCTATTTATAACAGTTACAGAAGTACAGATACTAGTGGAGTGACTGCTGAAGGATAACCTTGGAGAAAAGAGCTCAACTGTATTTCATTTAAAGACTCTGGCAGTTCCATTTAAGACTTAAAGTCTAGAAACAATAAGGACAAACTATGTTTTTATCCAAAAGCAGGTCATTCTAGCTTTGGCATTAAACAGTCTTTTTTAACCATTATTTATCTTTTTGAATGTTTTACTTTCAATTTCTTATGCAAGCTTTTATTGTTTGGATATTTACTTGGGAAATAATTATTTCAAGTGAATGTAAATAATTTTAATTTTCAACTTCAAATGCTTGTTGATGATTTGTTCGTTGGTTAAAGAGTTTATGTATTTTACATGTGCCTACAACTGTGTTAACATTTGCCTTTTTAGAAGAGTGGCTTCAGAACTAATGGCTACCATTGGAATATTTGAAACTTGGCTTATTTTAAGGGTAAACAATAGGATTCGTGTTTTATTAGTTTGCACTGACTAGTGGCAGCACGCCATAAATCTTAGGAAGCAGGGAGTTTGTGGTGGGGAGGGTGACTTGTACAAAATGATTCCAGTCAATTTTTGATTGTTGGTAAAACTGAAATACATTGAGGTAGGTTAAATCCTGGGGTGCCAGTGCTAACTGTTATCTGTAGGTGTGCACTGTGGAGCTTATGTGGAAGTTGCTGGTATAATCGAAGTAGCATTGCACATTTACTGAATACCCTTAAGACCATTTTCCCTTTGTATACTAATTGGTACCTGTGTGGGATCCAACATTGTATTACAGGTTTTGTATCACATCAGATGTTGATGGTAACAGTGCCAGAATTGGAATATGTAGCTCAATGTGTCATGTTTAAATTGAGTGGCAGCAGGTAGGATTATAGACTTGAACATCTCACCCATTATAATTGAAACTGTATATTTCACTATGTCAGTGTGTGGCAGTGAAATTTACTGTGCATGCGTTTGAGGCAGTATTTCAGTTCTGTTTGGCAGTTCTCAAAAATGCTCAGAAAATTATACTTGGAAACTTCGGTACACTATGCATCTATGAGTAACATTTTACCCGTAGGATTTCATTGCATCTCAGTCCTGATTTTGACCACAACTTGCTTCCCTTTTCATCACATGGAGGTTACATTACATTAGCTTTATGGCAGAATAAGCTTATTGAGCTACCTCTTTAAGTGACATAATGGTCTTCCTCCCCTTGATCAGTTAACTACCCCTTTACCCTTTTTCCACCTATCCCATGCTGTCTTGAATGCTGCTGTAGAAATTCCTTTTCACCACCCATTCTAGTAGTCCATTCCATGGGTCCACAACAGTATGTTCCCTGTGTACCCTCATTCCTTCCTTGTTGACCCCTTCACATCTCCCTGTTATTAGTTTCACTCCCCCCAATCTCTTTGGTCTCAAATGAGAAAAGCTGCAACCTGTATAGTCCCTGAATGTATTTGTTCCCCTACCCCACAGATCTCTTTTGGTAACTTTTCCCTGAGTTCCTTCCATCAGTGTAATATGTTTTTCTTTATTTGGACTTTTAATCTTGCACACTGTACTATGGTGTGATCTGACCAAGGCCTGGAATATGTTCTCACATTGATCAACACCAGCATTATTTTTGCTGCTACCACTGTGCTGCTGGTGTTGCAGTCTAGATGTGATCTATCGTATTGAATACCTTCCCCATGCTCTCCACAAGGTTTTTGTGGCCCGTGTGAAGAGCTCTGCATTTGTTTTTATTGAACTTCAGTCACCACCTTGCTGTCTGCTTGCTCAGCTTTTACAAATAATTTGCCAGATTTTTTTCCTCTTCATTCACTGCTGCATCTGTTTTTGGGCAATCAACAAAGAGGCTGAACCTTTTACATTTTCTCCTTGTATATGTTTGAGACAAATGCACTGAAAAGTTCTTGGTGCCAGGACAGAACCCTTCAGTGATAATTCCTGAGATTGTCCCTTTCATCACAACACTGTGTCCTACCATTTAACCTTGCAGGTATCCAATTCCTCAGTGTTGGACCTCCCACAAAGCTGTACAGTTGTTGTATCCTATTCCTGCATAGGACAGGGTCAAAAGCTTTGCTAAACTTCAGTAAAGCTTTTGACTCTATCCTATGCAGGAATATGATACAACAACAACTGTGCTGCTAAACAGTTAGCATAAACTTCAGTAAAGCCGTACAGTTATTTATTCCATTGATTTTCTCCAAGTTTCCTAAATCATCCTTGAATACCTGTCATACCACAGTGTAATGCACTCTTCTAAAATTGCATACCTGTTTTTTTTTTGCTTTACCCTTCTCATTACTCTAAAACTATGCAGTGGTATAATCACTGTTTACTAATGGTGGTTACGTGGCTAGTGTGGTACAAAATATAGCTGAGATTTCTACTCAACCCTTGGGGATTTCATTGCAACCTGTTGGTGACTAACCGAATCATGCAGTCACATTCAGCACAATTTCTAGTTATGCCAGCTCTTCATTCAAAAACATTTTTCTTTTCAGATGATTGACAACACAATAACATGTATATACTGCACAGAGTTTTCCATTAATATAGGACTTGCAGCCTGAGTATAATGCAGTGTGGCACCTAGCACCTTCTGAAGACCATGTAGGTCTTATTGTTGACTATCAAAACAGCATTATATCTCTGAAACAATTTGACATTTTCTAATGATTTTTTTCCATCAAATCTGGATAATTAGGTTGTTGAATTTCTGAATGCACGCAACAATTCCCAGCAATGCTTTTGTGTGTTTTTTTTTTTTTTTGTCGTATTAACATTTCAGAGACCCAAGTATGTTATAAAAGGAAATGTATTTGTGGCTATTCAGCCCATGAGAAAAAGTTAAACTGTATGACCACTGTGAAATGAATCTGAGATTTACATGTGGAGTGTTGTGTTATAATAGTAAAGTAACAAACTAAAAGACATAGTATGGGTAGTGCCTTCATTACATTCCTAAAATGCAGCCAAAAAAAACTAAACAAGAAAAGCTTTACCAAATGATTGAGTAGACTCTGCAACAAAATCCTGCAAATGGCATTTAGCATACTAGAGGAGTGTCTCCTGCTATAGGAGTACGTCTTAATATGTTGTACAAGTTGTTTACAAGTAAAAGCTGTGATGATGCAACTGGTTTGCAAATAAAAGCTGTGGTGATCATCTTTGTTTTCACAGATTACTTTGTCCAAGTCTAAACATACATGCATGTCCACGCAGGCATACCCACATGCATGCACATATTACCTGTGAACAAGCCAGATCACTGAATGTATAACTGTGATCATGTGACTGTGGGGGTCAGTCACTTTCACACAGAGGCTGCCCTTCCTTCTAAAGATAGCTGCTTTCTATGCATTGCTCTATTTGGCTACAGTAGTGTATTTTAACATTCCTGCTTTTACTGTCAGACACCCACTGCACAATGATGAGCAATATCAATGATCATGTATGTGATCATTTAATATTACCTTTTGCTTTGAGTGTTCCCAGGTCAGAAAAAAATATGCTTTCTTTTTGTGCCTCTGATGCTTGTTTGAGTAATAATTGAAAGGAACAATGACAACATGATGTGTTTTAGTTTACTTGCAAAACACTTAAGGAATTTCTATTTTCTTTCAAGCACAGGCTATTCCCCACCACTTCTACCACTATTCCTGGTAAGCACTCAATTGTCTAATGTCCGTTATGTAATTAGTCTTATTGTTTTCCATGCAGTCTTCTTTCCCACCTCCCACCTGTATTTGCTGTTTATCTTATGATAAAAATGAAAGAAATACTGACCACAGTAATATGTTACAAGTTGCTGCTGCAGTACACATGTGCTTCCCTCCCTGACGGCCATATCAGTGAATGTATCAAGTGGAAGTATTGTCAATTTGCTTTCCGAACGTCTGACTCCCTACCAGTCATCCATGGCATTAACATCTCATCTGATGTCTATATTTCTCGGGGGGGGGGGGGGGGGCATGATTGTCACAGTAATGCATTTCAGTGTGCTGGTCTCCTACCCTTCCTGATCACATTGTTTAATTAATAAATGGAATAAATCACTGTCCACAAATGTAACTGTCTTTCCAGTCAGCTTTTACCTGTAAGCATCTGTAAATAAAAACAATCTCTGTAGATAAGAACATTGTCTCCCATTGGTGTCTCTAAACAAATTATTAGAGCTTGCCAGGTAAACCTTGACAAGAGTTACATTGCGTTAATTTAATGAAAAATTGTAGACTAACTTTTAGTGTAATTGAGTGTACAACATAGCTAAGATATCTTGAAGGTGTGAACGCTTTTTTAATTTTTTTTAAATCTGATCCCTTCATGTTTAAAAAAAAAAAAAAAAAAAAGAATGTGAATGTTTTTTTCTCATCACCAGATGTTCTGAGCATTGCCTGTTGTGACACAGTAACTTGTCACCCACAGTTAAGGGGTTAAAGTTTGGCTGTTGCTTATGATGGCACTAAACATTAAAGTTAATTTTGGCTTAACTGAAACCTTTGCAAGTGAATATCTGAATTAGTAGCTGAAACTACTATGCACAACTAGCAAAATTTACAGTTGCTGTGGAAGATCTGATAAAAGTATGTCTGTAGTACTGGTGATCACTGATAAAAGTACTAGTCTGTAGCACTGGTGATCTGAGCTGCCTGTTGGATCAGGGAAATGACTGTATCAGAAAGCACTATGCTTTTGAAATGTTGTGCTGGTTGCTGTGCTGAATGCTGAGAAAAGATGCAGAATAAGTATATTGTACTGCAATATATTTAATTAACCAAGATTGGACAGCTTCCTAATGACTGGCTGGGAACAAGCACATTAGTTATTGGAGCTGCAAGAGAAGTATCATTTTTGTGGGTTTAGTGATGACATGCTTATTAATACTTGCAGCCCTTATTTTGGGAAGTGGTTCCTTGGTTCCTGGGGCTGCAGAAGAGCAATTCCTACAAGGCCCACCAAGGTTAAATTGAGTGATTTAATCTTATTAGCCTATAGTGTGGGAAGCATCTTTAGCAATTACTTGAGAGCAGCAGGAGACAATCTAGGCTTGGGGACTTATTCAGATTTATTTTTTCTCTTAAGGGACATGTATGTTTGTATATTAAAATCTGAAAAGTGAGAGTAGTTCAATTGCTGAGTTGTGAATGAATAGTGAAAATTGTTGGATTTCTACCTGTGGAGAGGAATAAACTGTACATTTTAGAGTGGCTTGGATGGGGGAAGCAAATAAATGAGTCCTGAATCACATCATACCCAGTTGAGGAAAATGTTTGACTGTCAAGTCTGATTGTGCAAGGCAAGCAGAACTGGGCACTACTTTCATTTTCAAATATGTGAAATAAAGTCATGGAATTTTCTCAGTTTAGATATTACCACACAATTAAGGTTTGTCAACTCAATATTTCCAGGTTCTCAAATACAACTGAGGTATCTGTTTATATACCATTATTAAAGAATGAATTGTTTTGGAGACTGAGACTCCATGTACAAACTTCTCTGCTCACTTCAAAACAGCAGTAAATTGTCTCGTACCAGTCAAGGTATTTAAGAAAAGGTGTTGTGACATTTCACTGAATGTGTTTTGTTCTATTTTCACCAGCTGGTGTCTTGTTAAAAAAAAAAAAAAATCTAAAATGATCATGTATAGCATACGCAAATCATACATTTATATAAATGAAAACAAGCCATGTTGACAGCATTTTAGTTGCAAACATTATACATCACAAGGCATGTTGGCATAATTTTAGTTGCAAACATTATACATGACATATCTGTCTAATCATTGTCAAACAGTACATAGTTCATTCAAATCCTGCCTTCTTTTAAACCTTGTTCCTCCTCTGCATGCATTATTCCCGCAATTCCCATTGTTTTCTATATAATTTGCTCCTACCCTTTTATAAAGATTCTGGTAAAGTTGGTTTAGACTTTGACTTCCATTTTCTTGTAATTGGTTCTTCGGCAGCCACCATATTTAGACTCATCAAGGCCTTGATAAGTCTAGGCAATTCCAATTCTGTATCCTAGCTCAAATAGATAATTTCCTTAGCTCCCCTAGTTTGCTCACCCAGTATCTCTGACAGAGCAGTCTGCAGGGAATCGTTAGTCTGTCAACTCATTACACTCCCAGAACATTTGTTCCCAATTACCTGTTTCTTCCCCCTCACACTTCCAGCATTTGTCTACCTGAGAGAAAATTCTTTAAAGTCTGCTTCAGGTATACAAGTACCTATGTAAAGACTTCAAGCAAAGATTCTAAATCTTCTAGATTTTGTTGCATGTTTGAGAGACATGCACATATCCCCCATTGTTTGAATTGCTTATCCAACCTCTTTTCCCAATCCTTTCTAATCTTCTCTGATTGATTCTTATAGTTATCATGCAATATTTTGTATTCTGTACTAATTATTCCTTTTTTAACAGCAGCTTCTGTTCTGATTCTACTAAAAACTCTACCAGTGCTGGTTTTCACTTAGGATTCCCCATATTTCTTTCTGTTTGCCTATACTCTGCCTTCCCTATCAAGGATTGATGTCAGTCTCTAGCATGCAGTCCAGATAAATTCTTGGTCTCTTCCCCATTCTATTACCTTTCCCTGTCTAATTATTTCCTTCCAATGCCTTGGTTCATTTGCCAGTTTTCTCCAATAAATTCCATCCCCCTCTTGCCTATTGTCTGTATCCCTAAATGTAGTCATCCTTGACTGCAGAATCGCCTTTCTCCATTCCTGTGTTAGTTTAGTTTTTAAAATACTTTCTGTGACTTTATGAATGTCATTTTCTGTGTGGTTATTGTTATTTTCCTTAAGGATCTGCATCCATAATCAGTCTCTCCTTGTTTCTTGAACTTCCCCCTGTTTCATCATTATGCCTTTCCACGTTGAAGGGAAGAAAACAAGGATGTTATGACCTTGTCACTGGATGAGATGCCCTTACTTATGAGGTGGGCCACGTAGAAAGCTTTCCATACAACGGAAGCAACATGGTGGTTAAAAGTCAGGTTGCTATCAATCTGGGTGCCCAAATCCCTCACGACTGATTGTGTGATTAGGATGTTATAAATGTGATATGTGGGGATGTCACTCTCCCCAAAGGGGATGAAGATGCATTTTTTGGCATTTAGCTTGAGGCCATGTTTCTGGCACCAGTCATTTGTTTGGGTGAGACCCTTTTGGAGGACGTCCACATCACTTGGGGAATTGATGACTGCACCCAGCTTGCAGTCATCTGCAAACTTGGGCAGCCATAGCCCACTGGTTTTAGCCTGCACCTCAGAGAAGTATATTCTGAATAATAGAAGCCCCAAGAACGATCCCTGGGGTATGCTGCTCGTTACGGGTCTACTGGTTGAGGTGACTTCCCCTATTTTGATTAGTTGGGTTCTATCAGTGAGCCAGTTTGCTACCCATCTGATAACATATGGATTGATGCCTAGTTAAGAGAGTTTATCTGTTATGCCTGAGTGCGGAATAGTGTTGAAGGCTTTGGCCAGGTCAAGGTATTCAGTGTGCACCTTCCTCTCTTCCATGGCTTTGGTGACTGTCTCAAAGAAGTTGATAAGATTTAACAGACACGACCTCCCCTTGACAAAGCCAAACTGTGTGAGGTCGAGTGTTTGGAGGTTGCCAATGTCCCTGTTAATGAGGTCCAAGATCTGTTCCATGGCCTTGCAGATCAGGCTAGTTAGGCTGATGGGTCTATAATTTCTCGGATCTGTGGACGCTCAACCTTTGTGTAAAGGGTTGATGGTGGCTGTCCTACACTCGGCTGGGACAAAACTGGTATTCAGGCTTTGGTTGAATAGGGTGCCTAATGGTGCTGCATGTTCACGGCTGACTTCATGTAGGATGCAGCCTGGGATGTTATAGGGTCCCATGGAGGCTGTATTTTTTGCTTTTGAGAGGGCAGTGATGACCTGTTCCCTAGAGATAAGGGGAGGGGGCAGGTACTGGCAATGTCCTGATTTACTGATTGGGAGGGGGACAGAGGAGGAGTGAAGTTTTCACTGAATCTGTCAGCCAGTAGATTGGCTTTATCTACAGCATTTGTGTATGTGGTATCCTTGACCACCAGTTCTAAACAGATCTGGGTGCTTACTTTGAGATTGCGGACATATGTGAAGAAGCCCTTATGATTGCCTCTAGTATATGTGGCCAAGTTGGACTCAAAGCTGGCTTTAGAGGATTTCACTAGTGCTCTTATTTGCTTGCTCAGGCTAAGGAGAGATTGCTTCCAATTGGGCACCTGCTTCTTCTTGGTCCTGGACGGTATTTTTTTTCCTTTTGTTATATAGTTTTATTGCAGATGTCCACCAGACAGGTTTTACTCTTCCTTGCGGAGGATGATTTTGTCCTGTCGGGTATTCCTGATTCTGTGCATCTATACAAGTGCTCATATAGTACTTTGGTGTAGATTTGGACATTGATGCCAGTTCCAGCAGAGGAGGAAGGGGCTGTAAAGCTGTTTATACCATCCCTCAGGAGGTTGTAATCAGCTTTGGAGAAGTTTTTTTTGTTTGACCCTAGCTAAAGGGGAGGTCAGGGGCGATGCTGACTTTCAAAGTGACCGCTATATGATCAGATCTTACCAGGGAGGATGAATACTGTAGGGGTGCTGCAGTGGTTACTCATGTTGGTTAATATCAAGTCCAAGATATTATTGCCTCTTGTGGGAGTATTGACTAGCTGTTCCAAGGCATTTGCATTGATAAAATCGAATCTCTGAGCATTTGCATTCTGGCATGAGTAGTTTTTCCAATCTATGGTTGGGTAGTCAGTCACCCAGGATCAGGGTAAAGGGTTGCGTCTTGATAGATCCAGAGAGGTCCTGATAGAGTGGGCATCCTGAGTCAAATTTGGGGGCCTGTAGCTAGCTATGATTTGAGTAGGGGTCTCGTCAGTGGTTAACTATACCTGGAATGTCTCCTGTGCGTCATACTGTTTGACTAGCCTGGAGGTGTGGGTGTCTTAATATACACTGAAACTCCACCTGCTTTGGCTTTGCTGCCGACAGTTTGGAGTCTGAATGTATGATAGGATGAGTAACCAGGCAAGGCTGGGGTGCTCTCCACATCTTTGAACCAGGTATCTGTGACTGCACAAATGTCAACATCTTCCAGGGTTAAGAATGCTTGCAATGAGTGCAGTTTCTGTTCTTTTAATGTTGTCAAATGTTTGCCTGCCCTCCATAAAATCACATTGATCCATATCTGTCCGTTTTGGCATAACCTTTGC
Source organism: Protopterus annectens (assembly GCF_019279795.1). Lineage (NCBI taxonomy): Eukaryota > Metazoa > Chordata > Ceratodontiformes > Protopteridae > Protopterus > Protopterus annectens. The sequence continues at coordinate 678,562,518 of NC_056745.1, read as the reverse complement.
CATTCTTTTAGCTATTGTAGACATAAACCCTTTATAATTATGGTTTAGGATTGAAGTGGGCTTGTATATGAAGCTGGGTTTGATGAGTCTTTACAGTCTTCATGTATTATAGCCACCACCGTTTTCTTCCAGAATGTTGGTGCTTCTCCACCTCTTTAAATACTGTTAAAATCTTTCAGATCTTTATCAGTTTTTTCCCCTCATAGCTTCCAAACTTCCACAGGAATACCATCAGTTCCTGAGGAATTTCCCTCTGGACTGGTTATACATCACCATTTTTATCTCATCTCCCCCTATCCTAACTGTTAGTAATTGAACCCTCATCTACCTGTAACCTTCGCATGTTTAATTCTTCCATAAACATTTCCATTTGTATCTTTTCTTGATCTCTATATTTCTCTGCTTTATACAGACTTTCATAAAATTTCCAAAATATTTCTAGTACCTCCACAGGATCTCTCATCTTCCTTTGTTATAGGCTCCCTAAACTTGGTGACAACCCTTTCTGTTTCCTGTTGCCTGAGTTGTTGCAGTAAAAGTTTTTGTGCTTTAGGGTTATTTAAAAAAAAAAAAAGTTGCTAAACTCGTGCATATTATCGAGGTAATCCCTTATTTTCTGCTTAACATTATGCAATTGCTCCTCCTCTTGTTCTGTGAGTCCCCTATTCTGCAATACTTAAACATGTGTCAGTCCCTCTAAATAATTCTTACTTCTTAACCATATCTGTGTTATTTCCACCCTATTTTTAAACTGCACTTTAATTTTATCCCACACCCATGGCTATATTTTAAGACAAAATCTCAGTTTTCTCTAATAACTCCCAAATTTCTGCTACCCATTCCTTAAATTCCTCCCTTTAACAGATATGTGGGAAAGCTCCAGTATCTCATTTTTACTTCACTTACCCTGTGTTTTTATTTTGGTTGTTGTTGGCGTGTGATCTGAAATAGTTATTGGATGCGTATCAAAACTTTCAGTTAAACGCACATGTTCCTGTGAAATGTAAGTTCTGTCTAGCCTAGCCCAGTTTTTGTATCTTGGGGAATATGTAAATCACTCCGAACGCGTACTACTGAATTCACATCTTCCATGCCAAATAGTTTCATAAATTTCTTCAAAAATCTACCTTCATTTGTTATATTTTCCCTTCTGGGCCCCCCAGACACATTTTCACTGCTGCAAATCAAATTCCAGTCCCCACCTTTAAGTAATATTCCCTGCTAAAAACTGATTTTCTTAAGCTGCATTATGGCAGTTTTAGGTGGAATATAAATACATACCAGTGTAATCCTCCTTCCTTGCTAGTAGCCCCCTTAGTACTACAGATCTACCTTTATTATCTTTTTTTATAGTCTGCTGTCATTGTTGGAGCTCCTCTTGCAATTAATGTAAGCACCTCTATTCCTTTGTTCCAGGTATTCTGTTGAATAACCGTCCTGAAAACCGTTCTTTTATCAAATTCACTTGTTCATTTCCTTCCAAGTGCGTCTCCTGTAGTGTTGCTATTTGCACTCTACATTTTTTAAATATAGTTCACTACTTTTCCTTTCTTGTATGTATCTGTGCGACCATTAACATAGAAAGCGGCATTATTTTAAAATGTTATTCCCACCTTTTATTTGTAGCAGCTTTTTTAAGTATCTAGTTACAACTTTTGTTACATGTAAACACATTTAGCAGATTGATCTTTTAAGTACATGATGTAACCTGTTTTGTGTATTATGCTGGATGTACTGTATTTGTATAACTTGATGTTGGAGCTTTTCTCCCCGGGCCTCCGCTGAAAATGGACCTGGTCCAGTCGGAATTTCACGGTTAACAAATGTAAAATATAAATAAATTCTTGTCCTAATTGAGTACATGTCACATCTTACAAACCTTTGTTTTAATAAAAATCCTCAAACAAAAAATACACTCCAGTACACCCCTAAAACCTATTAACTCAGTACTAACACACACAATTGTGTACATCATCAACTATTGAAGTTTTACCCTCATAATAGGAATAATTGTCCCAAACCGAAAACCACACACTCAGAATTGAGTTAACATAAAAGGATGGTTTAAGACATTCTAAGACACATGATAAAGCCTGTGCTGCTACCAAGTACTGTCTGGTTTTGTCCTATCTTTATTGCTGTCCCAGAATGGGAGAACACTTTATTGCTGTTTATCAGATTGTCTCCATGGAGACATGAGAACCAGATACAGAGTTGCTTCTACAAATTTTTAAAAAAAATAACTTT
>NC_056745.1:678429222-678559771 GCF_019279795.1 Protopterus annectens | reverse complement strand
ACACACACAGACATCTGTATCTTGTATTTAAAAATATGAATATTTAATATTGAAGGCATTTTGGCTGGTTTCATTATTGAAAAAAAAAAGAAGAAATGCAGCGAAATCCACAATCACTCACATTGTAAACCAATCCCAGAAGAATGCAAAATAAGTAGTAGTTTAGATGTAAAGGACATACCCTTTTTATTACATAATATTACTATTACTTGTGTAAAATAGTAAGTAGCCATACCTATTGTTAAATAATTCACTGCAATATTTAGATGCATCAGAATGCGAGGCAGCAAAAACAGTACTGCTGCCATGTCTTCCATGACGCTTGTTCACTCCCGCCACTGAAATCCAAAGATTTGAACTTTTTTAGAAATGCAAAGACATTCGGCTAAAGATGAATTCCTGTATTGTGTATGGCCCACACAGCACCCCAGCATCTGAGACAGGCTGTTGCAATGGATCCAAAGTTCACCAGCGATAGTACACATAGGTAATCCTGATACCATTAGGGTACGCCAGCCGCAAGATAAAGTAGTGATAAAAGTGGTGTACAGTCTGTTTGCCTGGGCCTCAGAATGAACCATTCCCAGGGAATGATGTGAACAAAACACCAAGCTGAAAGACCGAAGATAAGAGGTGGCTTTGACTTTACAATTCAAATTTGAAGGAAAGTAGCAAAGCAGATGCTAAAATTTACCAACAACCTAGGTCATGCTACTTAATGCACAGAAATTGCAGACTCCTCACTCTATTGTTTTCTCATGTGGTCTGTGAAAAGGTACATATTTGTGTTTTATGGGAGCAGATGGTCTAACAAGTATCTTAAGTCACCAGGATAGAACAATATAAATGAAAAGCAAATAGACCAGGCTTCAGTGAAGCTATAAAGGCTTAAGCGATGGAAGCACAAGTCATTCAGAGAAAAATCTAAAAGGCATAAGGTGGTGATTTTATGTTGTTCTCCACATTTCTCCACTGACCTTCTTCACCTACCATCTTGACAACTGTTCTTCATTCTTGATATAGCTCAGACTCTCATAGAAGTGGTTGGTTAACTCCTTGAATATACCTTGGGTGCAGGAACAAGTTGCAAATACCTCTTTATCTTCCGCTAAATCAATTTAAAGGTTTTCCTGCAAGAAATGACTCTACACTGAATCAGTGAAGAATTTTGCCATCAAAACTAGATGATACTGAATGACATCAGCATTTGAGCTGATGTAGAGGCCATACTACTTGCCAAAGAATTCTATCAGTTTATGGATGGATTAGAGTTTGTTTATGACGTTACCACTAAAATCCAGTAGAACACTGATTGGACTTGATTGCTCATCTTAGGGTGATCGCAGCAGACTTGGTGATAAGGCAGATGGGGCCAGGTTATTGGTCTAACCACCATTTAATTTCAGTCTTTTTCGACATCCAGTTTAGTTACTTTACACTCGCATGACCATGTATAGGAATTTACATATCTTCTAGTGGCTTGATTTCTGTTTTTAGTACAGTTGCTCTGGAAAGTAGCCCTGATGAGTGTGGTCATTTTGTGATGGTATAAATATAATTAGTCTAGTATCCATGCCTTTTATCATTTAACCCCACTCTGTGCCCAACCAGTGGGACTTGTACACTCTGTTACAGTCATGAGCTTTGTAGTTTTAGGAGACTGTTTTAATGTGTAATTAATGCAACAAAGGTAGATGGCCTCCAAGTCACCCACTTAGAAATGTTTATTTGTTCCTGAAAGAAAGAGAGCTAACGTTTGATATCAACATAGCAATGATATGCCAGCCTTATTTTGAAAGGTGCCTCAAACCCTTTAAAAAGTAACCAACTAGAGCAACTTCCTGTGGCACACCACACTCCAGTGGGTAAAAATGTGGGGTACAACTAAATATCTGAATCCACTTTGTAGGTATATGAAGAAAGGCAGAAGGCAAATCAGTCCACCTCCACAGTAAGAATATGAACTTTCAGGCAGGATACTGTGATCCACGTTGTCATTTTCTGCAGAAAGGTAAAAAAATAGTAAAAATGTTGATCTTTGGCTGTCAGGAGATAATTGCCTACCCTTTTAAATACTAAGTGTAAACTTTGATATGACCTCTAGACCCCTCGCTGTCAGGTAAGGTTCAGGCTTCAAATAAGTATCTCTGTCGACATATAAGATTGTTAAGGAAAAGTTTGCAGTATGGTGATAATTGTCAAGACTTTTGGGATCTGGATTTTTTTGTGAGGACCCAGGATAGCAGATGAGAAAAAAAAAAAAAAAAACTCCTGGACCTTAAGGTACATGCATCCAGAATGGGTAGTAATCCTTCTGGAGAAACATGGATGCAGTCTACATTGTGCATGATATGTGCCTGATATCACAGCCATGAGCTCATCAAAACCTGGAGAGCAAAACATAGTCAAGACAGAGGAAGGTCATTTCACTGCTTAACTAGATATGTTGCCCTTAAAGTTGTGGGAAAAGATGCATATCAAATGGTGGCAATTTTGTTTTTCTTGTTTTGCTAAAAAATTTGAGCATTAATTTTGCACTGAAACAACACAAAAGCTTTATGGGTGGAATTTGGGCATGGTTGTACAGATTGTCACTACCAGAAAAAGCAATGCTGCTAGTCCTTTAGCTACTGCTAACATCTCCCCATAGAGGAACAATGTTGTCCTATTAGAGATGTCAGCCTGATGGTCTTCAAAGACCCATCCTTTAATACCTTCCCTAACTTTGCTAGAATCCTCATAGACCATGGTTTAGAATTGACCTGTACTGACTGCTTTGGATCTGAAAACATCTTCACCTTCGGATTCGAAGATTGCTCTGAGTTCTTCAGTTAAGTCGGAACTGGAGACTTCTCGGAGCAGTATCCGTCCTGTCTGTTTCCAAGGGGCTGGAGTCGACTCCTGTGTTTTTGGAGCTGTCTCTGCACCTTGGGGCTTCAGCAGGGATCAGCTTGGCTGCAGCTTCTGCCACGGGGTGGGGAGGCTCTATGGCTGTGAGGTTGGCCGTCTTGGATCCGGGATCCTTTCTTTCTCTGGGTGGACCTGATTTTGAGGCTATGGAGAGAGCTATGTCTGCAACAGTCAGTCGGTTCCTTCCCTCTTGGAACAGCCAACTCTTCCACATTTTCGTTCAGAACCTCAACCATTGCCTCCACTGGGGCTGTGAGTACCAAAGCCTCATGTTTCCCAGCAGGGTGCCCCCTCTTCTTATTCCCCAGAACACCCCACTGAGGAGGTCCCTAGGAAGAAGTGCAAGAGGAAACACTTGGATTCTCCGGATGAATCTATCATAGAAGGCACAGATTTCGATGATTGCGAAGGATCCTCAAGGTCACCTCCTGATGTCTCATTTAGAGACATCCTAGAAATCCTTAACCAGAGAGGTGATTAACTTCAGTGCTGTGGATGTAAGGAACCAAATGAGGAATGTGAACCCCCAGGAAGGTAACTGTGATCACTGTGAATGTGATAACATTCTGGGGAAAGTATTGAAAGGTTGTGCAGACCAACTCAGCACAGTCCTGATGGACAATCTTCAGTGCCTCACTTGTCCAGGGAAAAGTACCAGCATGCTTCAAAGTGACCAACATAATCCCTCTGGCCAAGAAAACCAACCCCACCTGCCTAAATTATTACAGGCCAGTGGCCTTTACATTAAATGTAATGAAATGCTTCGAAAGACTAGTTAAAATTCATTTAACTACAGTACTTCCCCAATCCTTTCACCCGCTGCAGTTTGCCTACTGGGCAAACAGATCAACTGCTGATGCCATTTCGGTGGCATTTCACCTCACATTGGAGCATCTTGAAGAGAACAACAACTATGTCAGGCTGTTATTCATAGATTCCAGCTAGGCATTAAATACGGTGATTCCAATGCAAATTGTAGAAAAGCTAATCAACACTGGCATAAATAAACGGCTGTGCAACTGGATCCTGTATTTCCTGTGCTGGTAACAACACTTCAGGGAGTATTACAATCAACACTGGAATACCCCAGGGTTGTGTGCGGAGTCTTCTTCTGTTCACAATCCTTACCCATGACTGCTCTGTGAGAGTTGCAACAACCACATCAAATTCGCAGATAGGTTCATAGGTTCATAGGTTCATACTAGGCTATCTGCCCGAGGGCATTTACAAGCCTAGCCCATAGTTTACCACCCCTTTAGTATGGGGAACTATACCCATTATTTTGCTGTGCCTCTGTTGAGCAGTGACACTGAGGTAATCCCTGGGGTATATCTGCGATCTCCCATCCATTGGTCAAGATTTCTCTTGAACAAGGCCAGCGAGGTGCTCTGCCTCACATATACCGGGATTTTATTCCACAGCATAGGGAGTCTTTGGGTGATGAATCTATCCCTCCAGCACGTCCTATTAATAGCCGTGTCGAGGTTTAAGTCTCCCGCCCTGATGCCACATTGGTGGGACTCATAAGTGGTGATGACGATAGTGGGTATAGGAATGAGGTCAACTCCCTGCTTGAATGGTGCAATAAAAACAATATAGACCTGAACGTCAGTAAAACAAAATAAATTATTATTGTCTTCAGAAAGAGGTCTGCCATGCACCTGCCCCTCAATGGTGAAGAAGTGGAAAGAGTCCAAACTGCAAAGTTCCTGGGGGTACACATATCAGAGGATCTTTCTTGGAGTACAAATACAGGCCAGCTAATTAAAAAAGCCCACCAGTGACTACACTTTCTAAGAAGGCTTAGAAAAGCAAAGCTCTCTATGAATGCTTTAAATACTGTCTACAGAGGAGTCATCAAGAGCATTATCAGCAGCAACTGCACTGTATGGTTTGATAACGGCACAATGGCCGAAAGGAAGAAGCTGCAAAGAATAATGATAACAGCAGAAAAGATTGTGGGCACTAGTCTTCCTACCTTACAGGAGCTCTTTGAAATGAGATGTAAAAAGAGGTCCCACAAAATGCTGAGTGACATCTCTCATCCAGCGTGTGATTGGTTCACTAAACCTGCATCTGGTAGAAGGTTACGGAGTATCTGCTGCAGGACCTCCAGATTCACGAACAGTTTTTATCTAACTGCAGGTAAGACTCATTAATGCAGATGTAAATCTGGATGTATCAGATCTATAATAGATTGTTACGCTGTCATTCTTTTTTTTTTCCATACATTAATTCTATTTATTTATTGAATGCTAAAATTAATATATTCTCATTCAAGTTTAATTCCAATCACTTCCTTGTGTGCAATATCACCCAGTCTCACCTCTGTGTATTGTGTACTTTTCTTTTCATGTGTCAGTCTTCTAGTAGGCAATGTTGTCCATTGTATATAGTGTACAAGCATGTGCATCAGTTACTGAGATATTTACGTTTTTGCTGTAGTTATTGTTTATTCTTTTAATACCTATCATGTCTGCCTTTTTGTGTTTTTCTCCTGTAAAAGAGCTGACGCTCAAAATTTTAAGTAGCACTTGTGTTTCCTGAATGATAAAGTTTCTTTGAAGTCCATCAATCCTTCATCTGAGAAATCTGTGTAAATGCAGGCCTTTGGTACCAGCCCATCTACTTCCTGAATAACTCCGCCCACCAGTGAACTCGTTGAGTTGATCTCTCAGTGGGCATGAATGGCCCCTGATTCCATTGATCCGATCGCTTGGAGACGAGACAAAATTCATTGACTTTTGGAAGAACGGGTGATAAATGGATTAGTACATTTTTTGGTATATTTTTACAGTTCATCATATAGTCTCCATAAAAGCATTTATCTTTTTCTATCAGCAGACTCTATCTGAGGTAATTAGGCTAAGTGCATTGTGGGTAAGGAATGAGCTCAAGAATTTTTCGTTCTCACGAGCTATTGTAGCAGCGGAGTCATTTCCAAAGGATTAGAACTGAACTCACAGGTTGAAGAATGAAAGTGGACAACACAGGTGGAACATTATGGTGATTACATAACCTTTTTTTTTTTTTTTGTTAAGGTGAAGTAGGAAGTATCCCTTTCATGAGGATTTTGATAGGTTTCTGTTTTCTGACCTGTGATTTGGTTTAAAAGTTGGGAAGTTCTGTATGTTCAAAAGTGGACTTGTACACACTCGTACATCCTTCCGCTGTGAGTACATACAGTTCCCAACAGCTTTATGTCTGACTTGGAGTCCATTTCATGTTGGAAGTTTATAAAACATGAATGCAACATCTTCTGTCTGCCTGCTTATTAAGGTCTGCTTATTTAAGAATTTACAAAAAAGGTATTTGGAAATTTCATGTTTGTGCAGTTGTGGTTGAACAACAGAAACTATTAAGAGACAATTAAAGAAACTTGCATGTCCTGTATGATAAAAATGCAAGGGTAGTATTCTGCTGAAGTAGGCGCACTGAATCTTTTAGGATGATCATTGGGAAAAACACATGGGTCTCTGCAACAATGGTAAAATAAATGGCTTGACTATGAAGAGATTTAAGGCTGCTGGCTACGGTAGGCATCAAAACAATTTTTCATTAAAGATGGCATTGGCTGGTGAAGTTGTGGTATCGGCTGGTGTGAGAGTTTGTATGCTTTTCTGGGCTGGCTTTTTTTTTTCTTTGGTGGCTGCTTTATCGACAGAGGAAGAGGAGGCATTTTTGTAAACTACTAATTATACAATGATGCTTTATGGACAGCAGTACAATCAAAGTGGGATAGGATTGCAGTATGGTTGTGGGAGGTTATATCTGTGTATGGAGGAAAGAGAGGAGGAGAGTTGTAGCATATGCAGTATGTAGGAGAGTACAAAACTTTTGTTTAAAACATGTTATGGCATAAGAATTCTTGATTTAAAAAAAAAAAATTTAGAAATCCTCCTGCATCTTTTAAAATGAGTTGATCTCCGTGGTATCCCCGAAATCTCAAAACAACCCACTAAACAAGTATAGTGGGTCCAAAAACAAAACGGTGTAAGAAACTTATCCGTGTGGAAGATTTTCAGTCCATATATCTCTAGTTAATCCACTGTATATTAATCAGATCAGACAATAATAGTAGAAGTAGCTAACTTAAACTTGTCTTAAGTAAAAAAAAATATATAATTGTACAGAATTAAGTATTCGAAAGTAATCCAAGCAAGGCAGGCAGTCTGTTTCCAGTCGAAAATCCATTATTAAGTACACAGACAAGCGATCCAAGTAAAACAAAAATAGAGTAATAGTTTCCTGACAAGCTTTCTAAATGTATATAAATATATATATATATATATATATATATATATATATATATATATATATATAATGTGTGTGTGTGTGTATATATATATATATATATATATATATATATATATATATATATATATATATATATATACACACACATACATATATACACTTATCAGGCAAGAGAGTGGTTTATTGTGTTGTAAAACAGTGTTATTGGTATACATGTTAACTTCACATCCTTCCCCCATCAGTGTGACTTTCGAGCTGGTCCTGCCCTACTTAGTAGCTGTCATAATATAACCCTTATGTACTTTAAATAAAATTTATAATGAGCACATTTTGTTTTACTTGGATCGCTTGTCTATGCACGATAAAAGATTTTCAACTGGAAGCAGACTGCCTGCCTTGCTTGGATTACTTTCGAATACTTAGAAATTCTGTACAATTATTTATTTTTATTTTTTTTTTGACTTGAGACAAGTTTAAGTTCTTTACTTCTACTACTATTGCCTTATCTGATTAATATGCAGTGATTAACTAGACCTATATAGACATAAAATCTTCCACACAGATAAGTTTCTTACACTGTTTTGTTTTAAAATTAATTCCTGCAGCTCATTTCTTGCCACGGGCCCTTGGGAAACAAGGTGACATTTTAGGATGCTGACATAGTGGCATATTTAAATTTCACTGAAAGCAACTCATCTGCAATCAGTACTCTTGCTCACCATGATCGTATTAGCATGCCCTCAATGTGAAATCTTGTGAAATCCTTTAATGCCCACTCTGTCTGTTTTGATCTCAAGAGAATGAGGGAGTTGCAGCTTTCACTAGTCATATATACTCTTTCCTCTACTTTCTAGACACACTTCTGATGTTTTTTTCTCTGGAGGTTTTCCAGCTGTGTCGTATTGCTTTCCTCATACTGCTCCCAGAGCTGCAGTCACTAGCGTGACCTAGTAAGGGTCCAACATGTTGAAAGACTTGTCTCTTTGCTTTAGGAGTCTACTAACACCCACCTCCACCACCCCTGGAGAATGCAGTTCAGCATTCTGTTTACTGTGGTCACTGCTGTTTCAGTCTTTGTCATCCAACCCAGTACAATAATCATCTCCAGGTCCTTTTCCTGTTTTGTGCCATCAGTTCATCTCTCGCAGCTGATACTTTTAAAACGAGCCTTGTGTGGCCTCAAGTACAATAGTTTTCATTTGTCTGCATTAAATCCCAGCTGCTGTGTTTGTATCCACATGATCAGCTATTTCAAGTCCTTCCTTCCCCTATATCCCCTGATGGATCTTGGTCATTGGCAAACTGATTTTTCCTCCTCTGAAAATGATCTGAAATGTACAAACTGAGTACTGGGCCAAAAACCCATGGCACACCAGTTCTTTGTTTCCTTACTCCTCCTGCTGTGCTATAATCTTGTTCCTCTGTGTTTTCACTGCATAACCACCAACCAGTTTTCCTAGCAACCATGTGCACCTTTCTCAAAACCTTTTGTGAAGCCCAGGTACAGTACATTTAGTAGTGCTCCACTGTTAGCTTCTTGTGCAACACACACCTAAAATTCTGGCCAGCATGCATGCTTTCCATTTTGGACATTGTGCAGTCAGCCCTTCTATCATAATTCTGCTGTTTAACTTTTCTCCAGATTTTTTTAAACCGCAGTAGTAGGCTTCTGTAACTAATACCACACAAGTTCAGCTAAAGAAAAAAAGATGCAAAATTAATAATGAAAACAAGTTTACTGAAACCTAAATGGCTTTGAGAATTCATTTCACAGTCTGATAAAACTAATCCTTACTGAATTACTATGTTTGTAGGTACAAAATCAACTAAAATGCAGCATGATACAGTTAATACTTTTGCTATTTCTCATAGGGCAGGTGTAATACTAAACTAACTATTCAAACCCAGGGGCCTTATCTTGTAATTTAGTGTTATATTGGCTCGTGCTTAACAGAATCGCCTGCTCTCTAGCATTTGTAGATGGTGAAATCTTAAACCATTACTGGTGATACTGTCCTTATCACTGTAAGCATGTTTGCTCATTGGGTTTAATTTCACTTAATCTTTATGATTTCTGATGTGTCCAATTTCTTTATATAAAAAAAAGTGTACGTTTTTCTGGCATAGAAAATGCTACAGTTTCAGGTGGTCAGGTATACTATCCCATGAGTAACAGATGGAAAAGGTTGGCTTTGGTAATGGGATGTACAAAGCTGCTAGGTTTTAAAGTAGCTGGCCAGTAGAGTATTGACCCGTAGGAGGTGCAGCCAGAGCACTAGGTCTGTAAGCCCTCTGAGCACCAGAATGAAAGTAAATTTGAGAGCATGGCTGTGTAGGGCATTAATATTGCAACATTTTATAAGACATATCCTAATACCCCAGGCACCTACTTACAAGCCTGGTAATAAACCTCAAATGGCTTCTTCCATAGGCCATATTATTTTCAAATTTCATAATCAAGTTCAGTGACCCGCTCCTAAGTGAAGAAACAAACTGAGAACCAAATCCAACTGCCAAAACAATAAACCACAGGAAAAAACGATGTCCAAGATGTAAAAAACGACCAGGTTTATTGCACAACGCACAAATGCAACCACAAACAGCTCACCAATGACCTAGGTCCTAAGTGTCATTGCCCCTGGCTACAACCGTTACCTCAGCTTGGGCTGCAACTCTATTATTGTTCTAAGTATTTAATAGCATTGTTCTTTAAAACTGGCCTTTTGAAACACGTGTGTCTGGTGATTGCTCAGAACATGAACAGTAAGTTGATATTTATAAGCTTTGTTTCCACAGACAAAAAAAATGAGGCCACCATTGCTTTTAAAAATTATTAAATCTAGAGAGTAACAGTGTTAAAATCAAACATAGCAAAAATTAATAACATCATAGATGCTTTTCACATACCGTATAGAGGCTGCCTGTCATATATAATGTGCCCACCCATAAAATAACAACAAAACAAAAAATGTGCTAGACAAGCCATGAAGAAATGTGTGTGAAGGGGGATGGTGGAGTGTCTCCAACACTACTAATAAATGGGCTTAACATATAAAAATGTGTTCTTAGAACCATTTCTGTAAAATCAATACACACACACTGGCAAGTTCAAGACTAGAGCTACAATATCAAAATAGCTTGTGTTTAAGGAAAACTAGACCTAATACAACATAAAACTGTTTTACATCCACAGTTAATTTTTTTGACATTGTAGCCAGCAGAAATATCTTTTAAAAGCTGCAAAACCGTGTATGAGTTTAGTGGGCAGCAGCATTTTATTTTTTTTGTTGACTAATACAGTCCAAACTGAACTAAAGAACCTTCCTTTTCCAGTGGGTGGAGCCACACATTCAGTAGACAGTTATAACAAATGATACGGCTAATATTATAAAACTGTGTAGTACAGCAGAAATCCTATATACACGTTTACACATTGAGAAATATAAGTTAATAAAAAAAAATTTGAGTAAGGAGAGTGACTAAATTTTACTAGTTTCTGGTTGAGCCTTTACTGGTCGACGCGTGCATATCCAGGAGGGAGATACGTTTAATTAGAGATTTTAGAAGTGCATTTTTTTGATTCTTCGGCTTTTCCCGGTTAGGGGTCGCCACAGTGGAACTCCGGTCTGCTAATGATTGGCAGTAGATTTTTATGTTGCTGAGTTGCCAGCCCGACACCCAACCTTCAGCGAAGGCACGCCCATTCACGCATGTCTTTCGAATGCCACTCTGCCGTGGGGAGGACATGCAGACTCCACACAGAAGGCACTCCAGCCGAGAATCGAACAGGAGAACCTCTTGCTGTGAGGCAACAATGCTACAGCTGCACCATTAGGTAGAAATATACTAGAAAGGAGGGAATTCCATAGTTCTGATATTGTTACCAAAAAAAAAAAAAAAAGCCAGGCAGCAAAGTGGTTTTAGGTGTAGTACATGATTTAAAAATGGGGGGAAAAGTGGCTCAGTGATCCACCCTTAACCAGAAATGATCAATCTCATTGGTAATGAGACAAAATCCTTATGTATATCTGTGGAAGACCATATATGACGAGGAAAGCAGAATGGCCTTCTTTCAAAAAGGGTGCTGTTTCCTCTAACAGCAGTCCCATATAGAACATATTTGGAAGTTATTATTATTATTGTTGTAAAAACTGGCAGAATAAGTAGATAACATGTAATGTCCCTAAAATCCTTTCATTTTGAATATCTTGTTTAATTTTATCAAGTACCATCAATGCATTATCCACCTTTGTCTGCCCATCATTTAACAGTGTTGTTATTTTGTAAGGTACGTAGGCCCTGTACTATTCAGGAGAAGGATTTTGTTTAGTCTCAAGGTGATTTGTTGTAAAATAAATGCAATTCTGCTTCCCCTTTTTGTTCAACGTAGACTAGTTTTATTGTTTTGATGTAAAAGTAGAATGGCATTGAAATAGTATAGAATTGGGAATAAGAAGCCAACCAGTCACAAGTGGATTCCCACAGAGTTCGGTTCTGAGTCCTCTCCTGTTTGGTATCTACTTCTCTGAAGTCCAGGCCAACATGAATAGACTCTGGCTGACAAAGTTCGCAGACGATTGCAAGATGGGAGCCATAATTAACTCCCCAAGTGATGTTGACAACCTGCAGAAAGGGCTCACTGAGACCACCTACTGATGTCAGAACAATGGCTTTAAGCTCAATGAGAAAAAAAATGTTGTAATCCCCTTTGGGAAAAATCCAGTTCCCATGAATAACCACATCAATGGTAGTCCACTGAACACAGAAGGCATCATAAGATATCTGGGAACACAGGTTGACAGCAACCTCTCTTTTGACCACCCATTGCCACTGTGGTCAGAAAGTCCTGCTATGTGGCACATCTCATTACTAAGGGTTTTGCATCCAGGAAGAAAGAAGTCATGCTCTCCCTCTACTATTTCCTCATTAGACCAATCATCGAGTATAATACCCCATTTGGCATGTACCTTACTAGACACCTGCAACAACTGGAGAGGCTGCAAAAGTACCTCACAAAGAGTATCCTAGGCCTTAAACACTTTTCCTCTATGGACAGACTCAAACTCCCAACTATTCTCTGTCTCATATAGGTTCATAGGTAGGTACTAGACTATCTGCCCGAGGGCATTTATAAGCCTAGCCAGAGTGTGTTGGGTTTCGCCACCTCATTGATTAATTAACTGATCCTCTGTCAAGTAGAGCCAATGAAGTGATCCCAGGGGTGTATTTTCTGTTACCCATCCACTCGTCAAGGTTTACTTTGAAGAGTGTTAGTGAGGGGCTCTGCCTGATGTAATTTGGAATTTTGTTCCAAAGCATGGGGAGTCTCTGTGACAGGAATCTATCCCTCCAGCATGTTCTATTTATTGTTGTGGCGAGGTTTAGCTCCCTAGAGCGCATGGCTCACAGTGACTTTGATTTCTTTAGGTGGAGCATGTCCATCAATTCTGAGTTGGACATGGCTTTGTAAGTCAGGCACAGATCACCTCTGAGTAAGCGATATGCCGAGTACAGCCTGAGTTCTTTCAGTTGGGCTGCGTAGGACATATGTTTGAGACCGGTAATCCTTTTGGTGAGGTACTTTTGTGGTCTTTCCAACTGTTGGAAGTGTCTTGTGAGGTACATCCCAAATGGGGCATTGTACTCTATGATGGGTCTAATGAGTGACGAGTAGAGGGGCACTATAACCTCTTTATTTCTAGATGCGAACCCTTTAGTAATTAGATGGGCCACATAGAAGTATTTCCTAACCACTTTGGCAATATGATTGTCAAAGGAAAGATTACTATCTACCTGGGTCCCCAGATCTCTTATTACCTCTTCTGTATTAAGGGGACTGAGACCTATGTGGTAATTCATGGGTGTTTTGTTTTTCCCAAGCGGGGTGACTATGCATTTTTTGGCATTTAGCTTGAGGCCATGACTTTGACACTAGGTGTCCGTGTCAGCCGGAGAGTCAATTATGGCTCCCAGTTTGCAGTCATCGCTGAACTTGGTTAGCCATAGTCCTCCTGTATTTGCCCATACTTCTGAGAAGTATATGGCGAACAGTAGGGGTCTCAGGACCGAGCCTTGCGGAACACCACTTGTGACTGGTTTAAGAGTCGGACCTGGCGCCCGCTATTCTTACCATGCGAGTTCTGTCTGTAAGCCATTTGGCAACCCATCTCATGACCTAGGGATTTATGTTCAGGCTGGTGAGTTTTTCTGTAATACCTGATTGGGGAATGGTGTTGAAAGCCTTGGCGAGGTCAGGGTAGGCTGTATGAACCACCTTTCCCTTGTTTATGGCCTTATTGACTGTTTCGAAGACGTCAACCAGGTTTCGTAGGCATGATCTGCCCTTAACAAAGCCGAACTCGGTCGGGTCAAGTGTTTGGAGGTTCCCAATGTCTTTGTTAATGAGTTCCATGATGATGCTCCATAGCCTTGCAGACCAGGCTAGTCGAGCTTATGGGGCGATAGTTACCAGGGTCAGTTGTGGCCCCTCTTTGTGGAGTGGAATAACCATTGCTGTGTGCCATTCTATGGGCACGTAAGCTGTAGAGAGGCTGAGGTTGAACAGCGTGTTTAGGTGGGGGGATTCGTTTGTTCTGTAGTTGGTGCTAGACGCAGCCTGGGACACCATCTGGCCCCATTGATGCTGTGTTTTTGGCTTCTGAAAGGACTGTTTTCACCTGTGCTTCTGTGATTTCCGGGACACTACACTTTTCCGGTATTGTTGTGGGCCCTTTTGAGGGTAAGAGGGAGGTGGTTTGCACTGAATCTATCTGCCAGGATGTTGGCAATATCAGTAGGTTCAGTATATTTTGCGCTAGCTCAGAGCATATCTGCGAGTTGCCACTTAGATTCTTGACATAGCTAAAGAAGGCTTTGTGATCATCTTTCGAATCCTTGGCTATTTTTCTTTCGAAGTTAGCCTTGGATGATTTTATGAGGGTCCTTAGTTTCTTACTGATACTGGTCAGGGATGTCTTTCCTTCTTGGGATTTGCATTTTTTCCTGAATTAGTTTCCTCCTTTTGTTGTATAACCTGTTTATGGCAGGGGTCCACCAGACTGGTTTCCTTCTCTTAGGGGAGTGAGTCTTGGTTTTGCTAGGGATTGCACGATTCATGCATCTTTGTATATGTTCATAGAGTGCAATTGTAAAGGATTCTGCATCTTGGGCAGTGTTATCCTTTAGCATGGGGGCTGTGAAACTTACCACGTCTGCCTTAAGTAAGGTGAAGTTTGCATTAGAAAAGTTTTTCACTGTGGTTTCTTTGGTTGGGGGTGGTGGTGGGGTGTGGACATCCAGAGTGATTAGTTTATGGTCTGCTCTAACCAGTGACTGGTTGACCTGCGGTGCGGAACACCTGTCGCCCATGTTGGTGACTGGTTGACCTGCGGTGCGGAACACCTGTTGCCCATGTTGGTGATGACCAGGTCCAATATGTTGTGGCCTCTGGTAGGAGAGTTTACCAGCTGATCCAGGGCATTTGAGTTGATAAATTCCAGGAAGCGCTGAGCCTGGGAGTTTGTACTCAAGTATTTTCCCAGTTAATGGTAGGGTAATTGAAATTGCCCAATATCAGGGTATTCGGTAGGACCTTCATATTTTCCAGTGTCTCCAGAAAGGCGGAGTGGTGGTCCTGAGTCATGGAGGGTGATCTGTAGCAGGCCACAATTTGCATTGCAGATTTGCCCGATGTTAGTTACACATGGATAATCTCAGAGGTATCATGCTGTGCCACTAACCTGGAGTTGTGGGTATCCTTGATGAATATGGATACACCCCCTCCTTTTGTGTTTCGGTTTGTGTTCTGTGGCCGAAATGTGAGGTATAGCCCAGTAGTGCTGGAGTGCTCTCTGGAGCCTTGAACCAGGTTTCAGTTACTGCACAGATGTCGACGTCCTCCATACTTAGGAGTGCTTGGCATTTTGAGATTTAAACTCCTGGCATTGAGTAGCATAACCCTCTTAAAGCATCTTCCAAGACAGAGCTGGCAATATAACAACAGAGGATGCTACTTTTGGTTAAAAAGCACCATCAGTGCAAATCCCACAAGTAGAAACAATGGTCTTATCAAGTATATTTGCAATTACTATGTTAAGTGCCTCATTACTATAGTACATCCAAATTCTTAGGAGACCACATACCCATGTCTTGTTTTCTTAGTTTTAAGAACATGAAGAGCAAGTTTCTCTTTAAATGTGCACACTAGTTTATCGCACCCAAACTAAAAATGCCCTTTGGGCTGAACTAGAAGAAGTGAAGTGGGTACTAATATGGCCCAGAGTGGTGGTGTAATACATGTAGTGTTGACCAGAATTGTTGCAATACAAGACCTGTCAATAACCAGTAATATTAAAGAAATTAAGGGGAGCTAAGTGTTCCTGTGACTATCTAGTGCCCGTAGAAACAGTGAACCCATTTTATTGCAAAGAATTTCTCTTGCAAAAAAAAAAAGTTTATAGATCGGCCACAAGAGCAGCAAAATCTTACCTGAAGATACAGTCGATCCTCTTAAGGTATATGCCAAAACAACAAAGGAACTTGCAGTGTCACTCATGCTGGTTTTACACATCTATTAACTTCTTGGTGCTATTTCAAAGCTGGTCAGTCATTTGCATGAATATTTATACCAGATGCTTGTTACTGCTGCTGTTGACTAAACTGACCAAGTATTGCCCCTACTTGGGGTAAGGTGTACCTTTAATTTTAAGCAAAGCTTACTGTATCCAGAATTTATTTAAATTTGTTAACATGGTTGGAGTATTGAAGTCAAATAGACCTATTTCATTATCAACCCAGATGTGCAACACTATACAGATAAATAAATGAGCAATACGGAAGGTAAATTACTACATATACACAGTACAGCATGATTATAACATGTGCAAGTGAAGATGCAGTGAAAGCAAGTTGTGTCTTTCGGCTTTTCCCAGTTAGGGGTCGCCACAGCGGAACTCCGGTCCGCTAATGATTGGTAGTTGATTTTTACGTGTCGAGTTACCAGCCCTGACACACAACCTTCAATGAAGTTGCACCCATTCATGCATGTCTCCACGCAGAAGACGCTCTAGCTGAGAATCGAACCGGACAGTGACTTACTGTGAGGTGACAACGAAATTCCAGAGAAGAACACAATGATGAGAAGGTCAGTAGGGAGGTGGAAAAAGTAGATGGAGTCATGAAAGTGAAGATTTGGAAGAAGGGTCACTTAGATATATTGTTTTATAATAGTGACGGTTAAGAAGGGACACTCAGATATGATAATGTTTTGTAGTAGCAAAGACTCTGTACTTCCCACATACCTAACAGTGGTAAAAGGCTTTTGTATACTGGCTGGACATCGGGACTGTTATTGGCAGTGAATCCCCCTTGTAAAGAGTACTGCAGCATGGCAGAGAAGGACATCTGTGATTATGGTAAGATTTTACACAGCTATTCTTTGTCTCTAGTTTTAAGATGCTTGTGGGCAGAATTAGCACCTAACTGAGAAAGTTGTAATTTGCTATCTCTCACACACCAGCTCTGGGTTTTGCTCTATTTTTAACTGTTATGTTGACTATCTCTTGACTTGTTAGAACTCCAGGTCACACTTAATGCAGGTAATCTGATTAAGACAGCGGTGCTTATGTGTCGGTCTGCGTATGAGTGAACGCATGCATGAAAGCAGAATGTGTGTGTGTGTGAAAGAAGAGACTGTGTGTGTGTATGATGAAGTGAGCAGTGAGATCTATTGAGCTGTTCTTTTACACTCGCTAAGCAGTGATTTTGCTGTTTAGCGAGTGTAAAATAAAAGTCAAGGAAACCGAAAAAAGGGTGTATATGTTTCTAACTGCATGTGTGAGTTAATGCATGCATGAAAGAAAAACAGATTGTGTTTGTGCATGTCAGTGAAAGTGAGAACGAGCTGTTATTTTAAAATAAAGCATGTGTGTGTGTATATGCGTGTATGTGAGTGAGACAGAGAGATTGATAGAGTGCAGAGAAGTGTGTGTGTGTGTGTGTGTGTGTGTGTGTGTGTGTGTGTGTGTGTGTGTGTGTGTGTACATGCATGAACGCAGAGACTGTGTGTGAGAGTGACCCTGGCAGCAGCAGTGAGGTTTTGCATACCACTCAGCCTTTCTTAAAACAAATCTGGAGAGAGTCAAACAATAGGGACAGATTTTAAATATTGCTGTTATAAACTTAGAAGGACAATAAGGTTGCAATTAGGTTTACGTACCTCTTGACCATAGTAGATCAATGTTATGCTGTTAAGATGTACACTTTTTTTTTGGTAATTGTTGCCAATTTTATTTTTATTGTTCTTTGGAGCTTTTCTCCCCTGGTCTCTGCTGAAAATGAACTTCTAGTCCAGTCAAGCCTCCTCAGTAATCAAATGTCAAATAAAAAATAGGCACTTTATTATGTGCGCACGATGGCTGGTCCGTGGAAAATCGTCTTAGATGAAACTGGTCCTTGGTGCAAAAAAGGTTGGAGACCGCTGGATTAAGAGACTAAATCTACTAAACCTATGCCGAATTGATTGCAAGCAGATGCTAATAAATTGTGCGTGGCTCTTAAATAATAAGGTGACCATTAACCCCAGCAAGTTTGTAACTTTGCTGTTTAGCAAAAGTCAGAAAGTTATACAGGTTAGAGGTTTGTTTGCAAGATCCATCATGCATTCAAAACAAGTTAGTTGTGTCTAAGTTGGATGGGCCCACTCACATAGTAGGGGTTACAGTACGATCAACCTTCTGATACCTAAAGCTAGAAGAGATGATGGGATCAGTGTTTTATTTTCTGGGTTACAACAGGAGATTTCTATGTAGGTACAAATTTCTTTACATAAGACCCACTTAATGCCATCATCTGTAAATAAAATTGGTATTTCATTAAACTATTTGACATGTAGGCCAGGTTTGCATTTCTCTGGAAAGAGTAAGCTGGCTACCAATTTCATCCAGTGTGTAAAATACCTCGACTTATAAACTGTTTTATTTAGATAATGGATCACTCAAAGGTTGCTAATAGCATTTCATCAGTAGCCCCTTGTGAGATGTGCTGCTCAGGATGCTTTAACCTTGCATTGATCATGTTTTAACCTGGCTCTAGATGCAAGAGCTTATAGAAAGGTCATGCTAGCTACTTAGAATCTTCCTTGTTTATGTTATTAATAGAATCTTGTGCAATTTAATTTAAAAAGGAGGCAGTTCCTTGTGGATTATTATACATGTTAGTATTTTAGGGATAATTGGTGATGTTATACTGTCACTGACCACATAGTTTTACTTAGCTTTGTTACATTTATCTTTTATTTTATCTAGCCAGACTTGGAACAAGTTAGACTCTAATGTCAGTAGGCATTTATCAAGCTGTAATAATTTGTGTCCATATTCCTGACGTGTGTATAAGTATTTAGCATGACCAGCTTTGTTGCTCTTTTTTGTTATATTCTGAATGTGTACCCTAAAGTCTGGGCCATTTCTGAAAAGTGGGTTTTAGGACCAGCTCATTTACTGTGTTAATACATCTAATTTATGTTATGCCTCTGCCAATAGAGCCATGGTTTTTCATCTCCAGCAATGACCAAACCATTCTTTGCTTCTTAACATGGAAGACCTTGTGTTTCATCAGCAAGACAATGCTGTGTACCCCTTTGTTGGAATAACTGCTATCGGGCAGTTAACATAGGGGATTAAGGTTGTGTACTATTCATGTGCTGCTTCCTGTAGTCCATGGCTTGATTCTGTCTCAATTTGCCTGCTGTGTGACTCTGAGCAAGTCACTTAACCTGACAGTGCTTTAGGGGAGTTGGGTAAATGGGCCAGGCTCCTCAGTGGTCTGGATCACATGGCTTGTCATTAACTATGAATTGTTCACCTCACAATTTGGATGTTAAGATTTGATTTCTTCAGAGAGCTGGTGTTTAGTGAAGTTAGTTTCAATCCAGTCAAATGCACCCCTTTAGAAACAATTTTAGTTTATAGTCAGCCACCCTAACAGTATAGTGGGTAACCTTGTTACCTGGAAAATGGCCTAAATGTGAGAAATTAGTATGGGATGACTTTATACTTGAACATATTTTAACTGGATATATTGTTTACCTCTCCAGTCTCTGCCTCTGATTTTTGCTCAGAATTGTACACTGTCTTTAAAGTAATTCCTGCACTTGTAAAGGCTGACGAGTTTACATTGGGAGACGCTAGGTGAGGCATTCCTTTCTCCCACTACAGGATGTCCCCTGTATGTGTGTAGAGGGGGGCAAACACTTTGACCCAAGAGGAGAGGGAGTTCCTGCGAGGTGCAAGTGGGCCGATGGTCATAGTATCTTGCTGGGCAGAAAATTACGGTTGTGCTTCTGTCTTTTTTCATATCTGCAACAGTCTGTTTTATTTATTTATTTTTTGGCATACCCACGTAACATTTGCATTCATTGCTCATAATTGCCTTCCTTTCTGTAGACCTTTTAATAATTTGCTAAATGAAGGAATGTCAGTGTTGGCAGTTTAAAAAAAAAAGTTAACATTTCATTTTTCAAAATAGATAATCATTGTAGTTAATGTCTCATGCATATAATGTGCGCCTTGGCTTGCAAATGGTGGCTGTTTTGCATCTCAGTGAGCAACTTGTTCCCCAAACACGCACTTTCTGTAAACGTGTTTTATACCATACAACAGAACATTTGTAATCCTTTAGAGAATTGCAATCCTTCATGCCTCATACTTATTTTCTTGACAGCATGTCTTCAGTATCCAAAGCAAATATGTATCTACCCTACATAGCAATGTCTTGTGGGACATTTAAAGACTTCCATGGTAATGAACCATTTCAGACATCTAATTGTAATTGCACAGTGCCTAAAAAGTTTATTAGGATAGCTTAGCAAAGCCAGAAGTGGTCAACAGAAATAGCTGTTTGCACTATTTAATATTAGTATGGTTTGCCAAAAAGCATATATTTCAGATTCTCTTTAGTCTTGTCTTGCTCAGTCAAAATAAAAACTCACACATGCAGAAAGTTCCTGCATACACACCAAGCACAGGTATATACATCTTAACATGTGTGTGTCACTCATTCCAACAATATTTGATGCAAGGGTTACCCCCCCTTACATATTCAGACCATGGCGTGATATAGCTGTTTTTCTGTTAACTGCTTTAGAATGCTGAATCCACTCCACAACAGACTCACTATCTGACTGGTTAACCTAGCAGAGACGGATCGCTGTCTCAAAGTTTGATTCAGGTGCTTTAGAATGCTGATCAACATAGATAATTTTTCAGGTTCAGCTGGGATGGAAGTAAAAGGTATTGACATGAAGACCAACATTTTACAAAAGGTAATAAACAGATGTATTATATTGTATAAGAAATACTCAAAGCAACTTTGAAGGAATGCACAGTACAGGTTACAATTTCTAACAAAGGAACATTTGGAAATAAAAGGACGTTAGTTAATGTTCAGGATCACAGTCATCGAGTGGTTTCTGTACTGCACTTGACAAGAGTTTTTCTTATACTCCTTCACATAGGAATGTTTTGTAAACAACAGGACATCCAGCTGAAATTCTGGCTCAGAATCCTTGTGTAGAGAGACCATGGTATTTCAGTGACATGGAGAAGTTATTGGAATCCTCAAGTATACAGAGACAAGTGCCCAAGGCTCCATACTAGAACCACTCTTACATTTTTACCAACAACCTACATTCATCTATAGTCTCTCATCTGTGATAAAATACGCAGATGACTCTACTCTCTTATCTCCAATACTATCTCTGAACTATACAGACTAACACAGAATTCATTTATCTCTGTTGAAAAATGACTCGGAAACAATCAACTAATCCTTAACCCTAAGAAAACTCAACTCCTCCTCTTCCTACTGCAGACACACTCTCACCTTAAATCCAATTTTTCTCTTTCCTCCCTAGATGGCACCACTATCTCCCTTGCCTCCCACACCAAACTCCTTGGGGTAATAATTGTTGACCGACTAAAATTTGACTTGCACATACAACAGGCCATCAAAAAACCCACCAAAAACTTGAACTACTTAATGGGAACAAAAAATTCTTCACTACTGCCACTAAATGCACTCTTGCGCTGGCGTTTCTATTACCTAGTCTTCTATACGTGTCCGCCATCCTTACCAATATCCAAACTACCTCAGTGCAGAAACTGGAACAAACATACAACAACATTGCCAGATTTATTCTAAACCAACCACTCTCTTCACATCACTGCCTCTTACTAAACAAACTTCATTGGCTGGAATTTCCACTCCTTCTACTACAATTGCAACTCCATACTACCTTTTCTATACTCAACAACCCCTCTGCCTGCCCTGCTCTCGTTTCCCATGTTACTCTATACTCTCCCCCCCCCCCCCAAGCCTCTCCTGAGTGCTGATCAGCATCTTCTCTCAGTTTATAAACCCAAAAGGAATATTGGCAAACTACTTTACAAACACACTGTCTCACTAAATTGGAACAAACTCCCTCTCCATATCAGATCCAACCTTTTTTAACCTGTTCTAAAAAGGAGCTTAAATCCCACCTACTAAACTTGAAATGATGTCGTTGCCTTGAACACACATAGTCTGTCTGACCTGCTGTATAACCTGTTGCATCTCCTAACGTTCTTTGTTAGTAACTTCTGCTTAAACTATCCTCCTAAACCTTCAGCTCTGCTACTATAGCCCCATCCTCTCTCCCCCTCCCATTCTCCACACTATTTATCTTTTCCCCCCACTTCCTATCAATGTCTATACATTGTCCTCCTTTTCAAGGATTATCTTTTTGTTTTTACTCATATGTAGTAAAATTTAGACCACTGCTATCAGTGCAACCCTTACTGTTCATAATTTTCTTTTGTTTTTTCTCTTTATAATTAATTTTGTACGTAATAGTTTTTGTCCTGTATGTTTATCTTTGCTTATGTTTGCTGGGGCTCTTTCCCCTTGGGTCTCCACGGAAAATGAGTTGCTTACTATGAATGCAATACAAATAGCTAATAACCTTTTCTTTTTACAGTTATTTTGTATTGTGATTGTTGTTTAATATCTGTATATTGTCACTTTATCTTTACTTACATTTGCTGGGGCTTTTCCCCTCAGGTATCCACTGAAAATGGGTTTATTTGCAAACTCATTTGGACTAACTGGTTAATAAATGTGAAATAAATAAAGTGTAATTTGGTGACCTCTAGAGGTTAATGTGCAGTTTTTAGGACCAATTGGAGAATGTAGGCAGTAAAGGTGTGTGGCATTACCTTTGTGGTGGCGTGTACACTTTGTTTGAAGAGATATGTCTTTAATTCTTTCCTGAATGTGGTGCAGGATGGTATGTCCCTTATTTGTTGTGAAAAGCCCTTCCATAATTTGGGGCTATTACAGAGAGAGTGTTCACTTAATTTTAGTTTGGTGAATAGGGTGTGAAATTTTGGGGTGGAGGAAGTCAGTGACCTCTGGTTATATGTTGGCTGCCTCTGTGAAATTCTGCAGGTGAAATCTGCGAGGGGTTTCATACTGGCAAAGTTAAATATCGTGGAACCTAGGAGGGTGGTTCTTTGTGGATGGGGGAAGTCTTTTGGCCATTGCAAGGGTGGTACAGTGGTGGTCTGTCTTGGAGAGAGAGAGTTCTGAAACTGCAGATATTGTTGGAGGAGGATTAGCATAGTTGAGGTTTCTTTTGGATGTAGAGGTGATTGGGGGGGGGGGGTTACATATTCCAAATCTTACCTAAAGCAGTTATACCATGAGTAGATGAGAAATGAGTTTTTAGCCCATAACGACAGTTTGTTTGGTGACTTGGATGTGGTGTTAAAAAATAAGATTAGCAATTCTTAGGTGTCTGTAGGTTTGGACACTATTAAAAGGGTTCATGATTGTAATATGTAATGGACTTTTTTTTTTTAGGTTGAAGGGGAGATCTGTTTGTAAGAGGTAGGAAATGAGGAAAGTGAAGGGGCTTGGCCTGTAGATAGCCATGCTATCTACATAAAGGAGGATGGGAAATTTAGGGAGGTCACTTGGAAGGTCATGGACAGAGAGAAAAGGATTGGGGAGAGGATTGTTTTTTAGGGACACTATGAATGGGGAAGTTGAGGAGGATGTGAACCCAAGCTGTACTTTTGAAGATGATGGCATGAGTTTGTTCTTGCTACTTTCCTTTACATGAGTATATCAGTCACATAGCACACTTGCTTCACCTTTGCACTGTATCTGCATGTACCACACTTGTATTTACATCATTAGCGCCATGCTCAATGCTCACAAACACTACATAACTACACACCTCTTCCAAACTACTTGCAACTTTATATTCATGCTGTCATTTACAACACACTCCACAGATGCATTTTGTTGTGTGGTCTTGCAAACAGCTTTGCATGCCTTATCTGGGAAGGTTTGTACAGATCCCATTGCATTTCACATACAACTTTTTGATATTGGTAGGATGGGTTTGACGAGTACTGAAGTGGTATGATTTTATGTATAGTAGTCAGCATGGTAGCCTCTTATTTAAAAAAAAAAAAAAAAAACAGAACAGTCCATTGGTAGCAGCTACCAGAAAACCATGGCTTTTATAATCTTCCAACCAAAGACTTGTGTCTGGCACATATCAAAGTACTGTGGGACTTGTGCATATGCTTATAATAATGAACCATTTCTGACTAAACATAAGCTGCATCATGCCTAAAATTATTTACCAGCACAGTTTATTGAAGTCAAAAGTACCTTGACAGTTAAAGCAAATTGTTTTGATGTATGTTAAGCTTGCCAGTGTATGCACTGAAACTAGATGTTGTATTCAAAGTTTGTAACTATATTAGCCTAATAGTGTTTCTGAAGTAATAACCCCCTGAAGCATTTTTCATTCTGATGGGAGTCTGGATCTTTGCTTGTCAGTTCATTGCTTTGTAGGGTGTAAACATTTATTTTGGTGTAGTGTTTTTCCCCTATCCAATGTCACTTGAGTTTGAAGCAGTAATTGCTTTGGGAATTTGTTTCTATTCTTCAGCCACTGCAGCAGTCGATTTCCTGTGCAAGTCAAAATGCAGTTTTTCACAACATGACCTTGTCTGGTATTTTCTTTGCTTACATGTGTATTTATTGCCTACTGCTTCCAGCATGCATTTTTATTAGTGTGTGTTCATAGGTGTGTACTAGGCGAATGGCCCTGGAGCCTGTATAAGCCTAGCTCAAGAGTTTTCTCTGGCATCATGCTGCCCAAAGTTAGTTCCCAGTGCCCCTGTCAAGCAAGGCCACTGAAGTGATCTTCGGGGTGAACTTCCTGTTGCCCATCCACTCGTCAGTATTTTTTTATTTATTTACATTTGTTGACCGGGAGTGTCCGACTGGACGTAGGTCCATTTTCAGCGGAGGCCCGGGGAGAAAAGCTCCACAGTTAAAATAAACAGACAGTAGTTGCATTGGATTACATAGCGATCAACAATTTAACATAGCAATTAATTACAAACATATTTACAGATGAAGAACATAGTACATCAGTAGACAACTAGAATCTTTATCTGCGAAGTACATAACAAACATTAACAAATGTTACAATAAGAAGTTCCTGCTGTATAATAAGTACTAGGCTTATGAGCATCTGAACTTGCTATAATCAAGGTAGTTAGTGGGGTGGAAAGAAAGGTAGTGGTTGGATGGGGTGGGTGATATTAGAGTGCGAGTTGCAAGGGCATAGCCAGCATGTTTTTAGGTGCGCTTTTAGTAAAGTTTTGAAGTAGGTGCATGATGGTACGGAGGTAATGGTGGGAGGGAGGGAGTTCCATAATTTGGCTATGGTGCCAGAGAATAGTGCTTCACCAGCAGAGTTATTGGCTTTAGTGATCTGCAATTGATTTTTGTTGCTGGGTCATAGTGGTCTGATGGTGCGATAGGGTTGGAGTAGATTGTGGAGGGATGGGACATTTAGTGGATGGTTTACTAGTTTGTGGGCGAGTGATAGTTGATACCATTGAAGGAGGTCAGGGAGTTCAAGCCAGCCCAGTTCAGCAAGTGAGAGACAGTGGTGACTACGGTAGGCTGCCCCTGTGGCGAATTTGGCAATTTTGTTGTAGCAGGTCTCTAGCGTGTTTAGATCGCAGTGCCTTAGGTTGGTATATATTGGAGAGGCATAAAGTAGGGTGGAGATAAGGTGGGAATTTGCTATTGAAATCTTTGCTGCTTTGGTGAGAAGTTGCTTATTTCTGTATAATGCTCCTAGTTTTTTGTGGACTTTTTTTATGGTCATGGATATGTGAATGTCAAATTTTTGTTTATTGTCTATTTCCACTAGCAATTTGATGTGTTCAGTTGGGTATATAATGGTGTTGTCCTTTGCTGTGATGTTAAAGTGAGAGTTGTTTTGAGTATGTTTGGTGGGTTGGAAGATGAGTAGTTTAGTTTTGTTTGGGTTGAGTATTAATTGGGCATCGGGTAACCAAGTTTCAACAGAGGAAAAGGCTTCCTGTGTGACTTTTTGCAGTTTGGGTAGGGACTGGGCTGAGCAGATGATGGTTGAGTCATCTGCGTATTGTATGAGTGTGCCATGTTTGGTGACAGAGACTAGATTATTGGTGAAAACAGAAAAGAGTAGGGGTCCAAAGATGGATCCTTGGGGAAACTCCTATGGAGACAGGTAGTTGGGGAGATGTGTCATTCAGCCATACAACGGATTGTTGGCGGTCAGACAGGTAACTCTGAAACCAGTTGGTGACTGATCGAGAGAAGGATAGGTTATTGAGGACAGAGATGAGTTATTTGTGTGGGACCATGTCAAATGCTTTAGATAGGTCTAGGAAAGTAGCAGAGGAGAGATGGCCATTGTTTTTATGCTGAAGGATAGTGTTAGTAAAGGAGAGTAAGGCAGTGGTGGTGCTATGGTTTGGTTGGAAACCATGCTGAGTATTGGAAAGGAGGTTGTTAGTAAGGAGGTAGTCTGAGACCTGAGAATGTATGCATCTCTCTGTTTTGGAGAGTGGAGAGAATAGCTATGGGGAGGTAATTGGTTAATTCTTTGGAGGGGCCGCCCTTGTGGAGGGGAATTATATGCGATACTTTCCACAGTGTGGGAACGTAACTTTCTGACAGAGATCGGTTAATTAAGATAGATACTGGGTAGGCCAGAGCATTAGCTGCGATTTGTAGGTATTCACTTGGGAGGTTGTCTGTTGCTAATTTGGTCGGCTTAAGTTTAGTTAAGAGTTTTTTTATGTTGAGGTACAGGAGAAAAAGAGAAGGAAGTGGGGAGATTACTAGTTGAAGGTGTGAGTTGGAGGGGAGGGGGGTTGTGTTTAGCTAGTGATAGTATGGTTTGTGTGAAGTGTGTGTTGAATGAGTTAGCAATATTTTCGGAGGAGTGAGGGATGTTAGGAGGAGGGGTACTGACTTTACCTGGGTGGAGGATGGAGTTTATGGAGGACCAGAATTGTTTGGGGCTGTGTTGGGAGGAGTCTAGGGCAGACTGGTAGTATTGGAATTTGTCCTGTTTTATTAGCTTTTTAACTCTATTGCGTAGTTCTAGGAATTTCTGTCTAGTTGAGGGGGTTTTGGTTTTACGCCAGTGCTCCCAGGCTTTATCCCTGTTTTTCATTTCTGACTTAGTGGTTTTCTATAGCCATGGGGAGGGTTGTGCTTTTGTTCTGGGAAGTCTTATGGGGGCATGGTAATTAAGGATGCTCAGGAAGGTAGTATTGAAAAATTCAACTGAGTCATCAAGACTGAGGTACTTTAGGGGATGCCAGTTACATTCTTTGAAGGATGAGATGAATGTGAGTGGGTTAAAGTTTATTTTTTTACGTATTTGATGGTAGATGACAGGTTTAGCTTGGTATAGTTATTTTTTGAGTAGGAATGTTGGGGAGTGATCACTGAGGCTATCTGATAGGCAGCCTGTTATATATCACTGGGGGCTCTTACTGACTAGTATCCAATCCAGGGTAGTGTGCTTGCTGGAGTTTTTATTTATCCTGGTTGGTGACTGGACTAGTTGGGTGAAATCATGAAGGTTTATATGATGGGTTGGATTGTTGCCAGAACAGGATTGCCAGTCAGTATTGAAATCACCTAAAATGATAGTTTCTTGGGGGAGATGGTGGGTAGACCAGCTGAGGAGGTTTTCTAGTGCAGGGATATTTTGGCCAGATGGGAAGTAGCATCCAATTATGTTGATGGTTTTGTTTTGATTTATTTTGAGGTTGGTATATATTATTTCTTCATTGCCTGTTTGTGGAGCTGATGATTTTAAGATCTGGATGTTTAGATGCGGTTTAAATAATATAGCTACACCGCCTCCTTTCTTGTTTAGCTGGTCTACTCTTAGTATGCCGTAAACCGGTAGGGAGTATTTGCTCACTGGTAATGTGAGGTTTTAGCCAGGCTTCCATCAGGATGACTATATCTGGGGAGTACAAGTCTATGGTGGCATGGAGTTCATGGACTTTGTTGGATATACTTCTAATATTTAGGCTTAGTAGAAGGAAGTCACTTGGCTTTCTATTGGCTGTGATATGGCAGAAGTTGTGGTTTCTTGTCTGATTATGAGGATTGGGGTTGGAGATGGTAGGGCCAGGGTTGGGGTGGATGTCTCCACTTAGGGCTAGTTTTGATATGTATGAGGTTATTAGTTTTCTCAGTTTTTGAATGTGTTTGTTTATTAGGGAAACTTTATGATTGTGCTCTGTGGGTAATAGGTATGGTAGGAGGGTTACTTTGTTATGTTGTAGTGGGATGCTTTATGTTTGAGTAATATAATTGGTAGAATATGCGGGGGGTGCATAGGGTTGGTTCTTGAGTTGGTGGGAGGGGAGCTGAGTGAGGGTGAGACATGAGTGGTGTGGTGTGAGTAGTAGTACAGTGGTAGTGGTTGAGTGGGGAATGATGGAGCTTTGGTAGGATGTTTGATATGGAAGGAGAGTGCATGCAGTGAGTATAGGTAAGGTATGCTTGTACATGTTAGTTGAGGAGGTGTGATAGTAGTGGGAAAATGGAGGAGGTAGTATTGGGTTAGCGCTGTGGTTGGCTATTGGAAAGATGGGAGAGGTTTGCGAGTGTAAAAAAAAAAAAAAAGGTAGGACCACTGGGGGTGGGAGGAAATAGGGGGCAGGGTGGGGAGCGAAGCGGGTAGAGACCCTGTTAGTTGCTCTTATGAGGGGGCTGGAAACAATCAGGTAACAGAGTAAACTGATAAATGAACATATGATAGTGACAAAGGGTGGTTGTAGTTTTAAAAATGGTGCCTGCCACAGGTATTTATTAACTTTGGGATTGGCTTAAGTTAATAAACAGGGGTGGGGGAGAACAAGGGTGTGAGCAGGCAGTTCTTTTGTACTGCTGCTAATGAGTCAAAGCAAAGACAAGTTTGTGTTTAAGAAACCATCAGAATTGACCAAGGACTGCTCTGAAACTGTAAGTCATTTCTTAACCATTTCTCAAGTGGAAAAACAGGATAACCTTGTATCAGTAGGCTACTGTGGTCTCAGTTTAAATTAACAAACACACAGTATTGATCAGTTATGGATACTATTTGCTAACAGAAGGGAGTAAGAGAGAAAGTGGAAGATGAGAGTGTGTGTGTGTGGGCTGCTTACAAGCCAAAGCACAGTGCTCTCCAGGGGAAAATGAATATTGTCTCAAACAGGTAGACACATACTCAGTTAACTTGAGCTGTTTGCAGAGAGTTCAGACCCGGACTGCGCTTTTCTTATAAGAATGATAAAGGTGGTACTGCAGTTGAATACTTGAGTGGTGTTCGGTTCAAAGTTAACTTTAGCCGTTTGCAGCTAAATACCTCTCTTAGAGGGCCAGTGAAGTGCTCTGCTTGACGTGAATGGAAAGTTTGTTCCAGAGTATGGGAAGTCTCTGGGTTAGGAATCTCTCCCTGCAGCATGTTCTGTTTATTGTGGTAATGAGGTTTAGGTCCCTGGAGCGTGTGGCACGGAGGGATTGGGATTTCTTTAGGTGTAGCATATCTAGCAGCTCTGGGTCAGACATGGCTTTGTAGGTCAAGCAGAAATCGTCTGTAGCGATGAGACAGAGTACAGTTTTTTGAGTCTGTCCGTATAGGGCATGTGTCTAAGGCCTAAGATCCTCTTGGTGAGGTATTTTTGTGGCCTTTCCAGTTTTTGTAGGTGTCTAGTGAGGTAAATGGCGCATTGTATTCTATAATAGATTGGTCTGATGAGGGATGAGTAGAGAGGGATTATGACCTCTTTCTTCCTGGATGAGAAACCTTTTGTAGTGAGATGTGCCACATAGAAGGACTTTCTGACTACAGTGGCAATGTGGTTATCAAAGGAGAGGTTGCTGTCAGCCTGTGTCCCCAGGTCTCTTATCTCACCTTTGGTGTTTAGTGGACTACCGCCTGTGTGGTGATTCATGGGCACTGAACTTTTCCCAAAAGGAATGACTGCTCTTTTTGGCACTGAGCTTAAGGCCATGATTCTGGCACTAGTCATTGGTGTCAGTGAGGCCTTTTTGTAGAATGTCTACATCAGTTGGAGAATCAATAATGGCTCCCAGTTTGCAATGATCTGTGAACTTGGTCAGCCAGAGTCCCTTTGTGTTGGCTTGAACTTCAGAGAAGTAGATGCCAAACAGGAGAGGACCTAGGACGGATCCTAGTGGGACACCACTTGTAACTGGTCGGTAGTCAGATTTGGAGTCTGCTACTTTCACAGTGTGGGTTCTGTCAGTGAGCCTGTTGGCAACCCATCTTATGACATAAGGGTTTATGCCTAGTTTAGTGAGTCTATCTGTGATTCCTGAATGAGGGATGGTGTCGAAGGCCTTGGGAAGATCTTGGTAGGCTGTGTGAACTACCTTGCCCTCATCCACAGCTCTGGTGACCGACTCTATCAGGTTGAGCAGGCATGATCTACCTTTCACAAACCCAAACTGCTTGGGGTCCAGAGTTTGGAGATTCACTATGTCCTTATTTATAAGGTCCATGATGATGCACTCCATAGCCTTTACATATCAGACTCATCAGACTAATGGGGTGGTAGTTCCCGGGGTCTATAGACGCTCCCTCTTTGTGAAGAGGGATGACCATAGCAGCACGCAATTGGTAGGAACAAAGTCTGAAATTAGGCTGTGATTGAACAGGGTACTCGGTGTGGTGCCAGTTCACTTTGTAATTTGTGTAGAATACAGCCAGGGATATTATCAGGTCCCATGGAAGCTGCATTCTTGCCTTTTGACAGTGTGGTTTTCACCTTTGTAGTGGTGATAATAGGGACTTGGCATTCCTTGGGTATTGTGATAGACCCTTTAGGGGTGAAAAGGGGGGGTAAAGTTCGACTGAACCTGTTGGCCAATATGTTGACAATATCAGTTGGTTCTGCATGCTGTAACTCAGAGCAGATCTGAGTATTGCCATGTAGATTCTTGACATAATAGAATTCCTTGTGGTTGCCTTTAGAATCTGCAGCAATTTTGTTTTCATAGCTAGCTTTAGAGGATTGGATGATGGATCTCAGCTTTTTGCTGAGGCTAACAAGGGAGTTTTTCCAGTCTTGGGAATTCACCCTTTTCTGCAACAGTCTTTTCCCTCTATTATAAAGTTTCTTTATGGTGGGGGACCACCAGATTGGCTTCCTTTTTTGGAGGAGAGGGTCTTGGTTCTGTTTAGTATGGCCCATTCCATGCACTTGTGTATGTGCTCATACAGTGCATTGATGTATGATTCAGCAGTCAAGCACTTGTTTTCCATTTGCATGGGTGTTGTGATGTTAGCCACCTCTGTTTTTAGAAGCACAAAATTGGCTTTGAAGAAGTTTTTTATGGTGGTTTCCTTTGGGGGGTGTTGAGGGTGGGATGTGGATATCCATGGTGATTAGCTTGTGATCAGATGTGACCAGGGAGGAGTTGATTACCGGTGTAGAGCAACGGTCGCCCATGTTAGTAATGCCCAGGTCAAGGATGTTTCTACCCCTGGTGGGGGTAAGAATGAGGTGGTCCAGGGCGATGGAAATAATGAATTGAGCAAGTGTGTTAGCACATGAGTAATTTTGCCACTTAATGGAAGGGTAGTTAAAGTCTCCCAGTATAAGGGTGTTGTGTTGTACCCGAATATTTTCCAGTGTATTTAGGAATGTGGGGTGGGAGTCTTGGGACATGATGGCGAATCTGTATGGATTGCAGTTTTGCCCAGTGTTAGTTGTACTGCAAGTATCTCTGATGTGTTATGTTGGGCTACTAGTCTGGAGGTGTGCATATCCTTTATGAATATGGAGAGACCACTGCCTTTAGTGCTTCGGTCCAGGTGTAGGGGCCGAAAGGTGTGGTATGAATTATAACCTGGTAGTGCTGGGGTGCTCTCTGGAGCCACCAGATGTCGATGTTCTCTATTTTAAGGACTGCTTCGAGTGAGTGCATTTTGAGATTTAGATTTCTAGCTGTGAGTAGCATAGCCCTCAGATTTCGTTTGCTTGTAGCTGTTATGGTGGCTATTTTGTCTTTAGGACATTGCCTAAAAAAGGTACTATAGGGGTGGCAAGAGCCCTTGCCCAGTATCTGGAATCCCTGGGGTGACAGGTGCAGGCCATCTCTGGCGAAGCATCGAGGTCTGTCGATCATGTCATCCCAGGCAGACAGATACTGGATTCCCTTAGAAATGACTGTGTGAGGGAAAGGGGATAAGCAACAAATAATGAGCAGATATGCATATTTTTTTTAATGACACAAGTATTTTGCAAATTATAATGGTGTTCAACACTTCGAATGTAACGGCACTGAGTAAATTTGTACACTGCTAACCTTAGCTTTCTGAGCTTGGAAAATAGCATAGTGTTTTTAATTTATATCCAAAAGGAATGCAGTCCAACTACAATATTTACGCCTATTAAGAGGATTCAGTCTTCATTAACCATCAGGGCTTACTGTGGTACACATGTGCAGGTTTTCAGCTCAGTGAATAGAGTTTTCCCAGACTTAAACACCTCCTATATGCTTTTTACTTTCTTCCCGCCACTGAAAGCATTTGATTGGATTGTAATGTTCACAAGCTACTTCAGTTTGCTTTGAGTTGCAGAAAATTACCTTACCCTTACCTTACTCTTACTGTCTTTACAGTTTGTGCCCTATCCCTTCACTGTTTCGTTCTCTTCTTCCCTCCTTACTCTAACCATCACTTACTATTGCCCTTATATTTTGTACTTTATTATTACTGTTATTGATTTATTTCCATCTTCACACATTTTGTTTCTATTTGTAACACTTCTTGTTAACTTGTTTATCTACTGACGTTTATATTTGGCTGACCTGAGACTGAAATAGGTCCATTTGGATAAGTGCTCAACCCCAGCTACCAAATTGAATGAATAATTAAATTTATATTCTCTGCTCCTCTTCATTTCTTTCTTTCTTTCTCTTTTACTTGAGTTTTTTGTTGTAGTTGGGCATCTTAATGTA
This sequence comes from Protopterus annectens, assembly GCF_019279795.1. Taxonomy (NCBI): domain Eukaryota; kingdom Metazoa; phylum Chordata; order Ceratodontiformes; family Protopteridae; genus Protopterus; species Protopterus annectens. The sequence continues at coordinate 678,527,209 of NC_056745.1, read as the reverse complement.
CTGTTAGGATGTTTTGAGCCTGTGTGGTCACACCCTGTGGCAGGCTTTTGCCTCCCTGGTCTTTTCTGAGCCTTGTTGCTTGTGTACCCTCCCCCATTTTTGTTGATATTTAAGCTGTGACTGCCTTGGTTTCCGATTACTTTGGACATTTCTTTCCAGTTTTTAGCATGCTGCAGTTCCTAGTTTTAGTCGGTCAGTTATGCCTTCACCCATGGGGACCGGGGGAGGAGTATCTTCCTGCTGCCCTTCTCATTAGTCTTTCAACCATCCATGGTTCTTAAGAGCTTTATCAGACTTCTTTCCAGTTTGAGGATCTTGGTGCTTTTTCCTTCTGGACTGGTTTCTCCTTACTTCTTCCAGTCCTGGATGTAGTAGAGCTGTCCTGATTTATTGTTTAGATGCAGCGTGGTCTGGTTCCTTCAGTATCTCCCTTCTCAGGTCTTTAAAAGGTATCCAGGTATATCACATATGGGTACTTCTTCCCTCCTGGCATAACTGCATCAGGAGTGGTTCTGCACTGCAGTTGCCAGAATTTCCTGTACTCCTCCACTTTTGTTAGGCTGGTGTCAGCTTTGCTTGCATTCGGTGGACCAGTATTAACACTGGGTCCATTTCTTTGTTGTGGCCACTTTTGCTCTGCATCCAACCAGCTGTAGATTGACTCAAGGGATTCAGGATGGATTGTTCAGTACTGTACCCACAGTGCAATGCAGGCACTGGCTCTAATCTCCTTGACATGTGTTAGGCCTAACGCTTTTAGTGTCATCAGTGTTGGTGGATTTAGTGCTAGCTATAGTATTTACACAGGGTTTGGGCCACCCAACCTTTATTGCTATGGAATTGGCCGCTTTGCCTTCAGGTCCTCAGATGAGCAGCACCATGCACTTGGTCTAGGGATAAACCTCCAGAGCAGTTCCTGTTACACTTGTCAGATAGCAACCTGATAGGTGCATTGCCAGAGCTCTGTCAATTCTTTTTGGTGATCTTTGGCTTCTAATGAGGGGGATTGCCCAGACTGTTGGAAGGGAACCTTCAGCATCATTGTTTTCCAGGTGGTACGTTGAAGTGAGGAGGGGTTATTCCACTCACTTCTTCCAGGGGAGAAGGAATTATTGAGCTTTTCTAGATGATCTGGGAAATGGGAAGATAACTCCCAGTCAGCTTTGCCCCTCTTCTAGCATTAGAGGTTATGTGTGGGGCCCCACATCAAGCCTCCTGAGTGGATTTTCTGATCTGTTTTTTTTTTATTTATTCTGCAAGGCAGTTGACAAAGTGCTGGCACAATGACCCTTGCAAGTTGACCTCTTCCTAGCTGCTAAGCAAATGTTGCAGTCTGAATGGAGAAGCAGGTTGGATGGTCTCCATGTTGGAGTCTAGGCAACCATTATTTTTCATTTTCATTCCGGCAAAGCAGGTGCAGCCTGTTTTTTTTTCTGTATGCATGTACTTGTGAGGATTATTCAGCCAACAATATATTTAATTTTGTGGTGCCACTGGTTCAGGTATTTTCTTTCATCTTGTGACACTGATTTATTTGCAGTGGGAGCTGGCACACCCATCTCATCCATCCCCCTGAAGAGAGAGAGAGATGTCATAAGCACTCTCACCTTGGTGGTAGCTTTAGCACGTCAGACCTGGACTGGATCTTTCTAGAGTAACAGTTGTATACAAATTTTGTGGCAGGGTTACTGCCTTTGTACCTGGTGATAGGACCATTGGTGTCACAACCCTTGTTAGGATGGCCCTGGGCAGATATGGTGTTCAGAGTGGCCTCTAATGTAAATGTGAGGCTCCCAACAACTGATGGTAACTCCGTCAGATCTGTGTCAGTGTGATACTAAGGCCTGCCTATCTTCAAGTGTCAGCTTCTGGAAGACCGTGAGCCTATGATGAAATAGAGAGGGAGAAAACCCTGACTACATTCCAGATGACCAGAGGTCAAGTAACAGCTTGACTGTGCAGGCAGAAAGGATGGGCATGCCCATCTTGGAGAGGAGTAGGTAAATGCACTCAAGCTGATTCCTCTGGTTGAGACGGGAAATAATTGCATGGTGCTGCCTGTGGGTGGATAGGATAATCCTGCTGGCATCACCCCATTGTGGAAATGAGGTACAGAACAGAAATGTTGTTAGGTGTATGCCCCACCCATGGACTGTTTCTGGCCAGGTCCAAAGTAGGGTAGGGAGAGAGAGTGCATTTGAAACGAGACCTGATGGTTGCTTTTATGATGACCCCTTCCAGCTGGCTGTTGCTCCAAGTGATTACAAACAAATGGACTAATTTGGTTTAGAGGGGGGCTGATGATAAAGCAGGCAACAGAGGGCAAAGAGACGCAAAAAAATTCTGACAGTCAATGAGCAAGCTCTCTAGATTTGTTACTGTGTGTGTTTTTTTTCTGTTCTCAAGCCTCTGGGCTTGGATGCAGCTGTGACTTTCATTCAGCTTTGCTCTCCCTTTCCCTTCCAGTGGACTGGTTAACATTAGGTCTCGGGACATGCTGCACTGTTTTCTGTTGACTAATGAGGATGGTAAGTAGTCCTGCTGTGGGGATCTACGTATTTTTGGTCAAGATTCCCTCCTCTAGTCCCTACATTTCCTGGGATTTCTACCTTAGGACTTCAGGCACTCAGTAGGTCTTCAGGGCTCTAGTTTGCAGAGAACATCCCCCGTGTTCATAGCAGACTTGGATGGGAGCTTCCCTTGTTTGTGGTACCTTTCTGACTTTTAGGTTGTGGCATCTGATAAACAGAAGGTAGAGTACACTTCCTGCTTTGGTGGGAGACTCCCATTTGGATGCTTTAAGTATGAACTGCTTTTTCTTTTTTCCCCCGCCTTGTGTTTGGGAAAGCTGGCATGTCAGACTAAGTATGTTTGGGATCATCGCCTGTGTTCTGCCTTCAGTATCCTATTATTATCTTAATTCTGCATCCTCCTTCATAGTCTCGTCCAATCTGCCCCCCAGAAATAATCCTCCTATTCCAATAGGAGGTGTTATGCCCTCTTCTTGAAGAGTGCAGTGTCATTCCTCTAAAGTTGATTTAACTGCCAGCTGGGGAGTGGGATCCTAACAGCCCATTACTCGCTCTATTGTGATGTGTGTTAGAGCTTTCACAAGCTATTGTGATGTTTTGGTGCAGTTTTTGAGTCACCCACCTTCAAGCCTAAGGAAGTTGGTCTCCACTTGATCCTTGGAGGTGCTCCAATGTCTGTATCTATACTAACTTCATCAAGAGTACAAGGAGTGACTTCAGTGGTAGCAGACATTGACACTGTGTATTACATCACCTTGCATTGTCATTCCTTTTGGTAAAAACTCTGTACCCATGAACTACCACATAGGCGGTAGTCTACTTAACACCGAAAGTGTGATTGAGACCATGGGACACAGGTGGACAGTAGTCTCTCCTTTGATAATCACATCACCACAGTAGTCAGGAAATCCTTCTACGTGGCACACCTAATCACAAAAGGTTTCTCATCCAGGAAAAAAGATGTCCTTGTTCCCCTCTACTCATCACTCATTGGACCCATTATAGAGTACAATGCCCCTTTTGGTGTGTACCTCACAAGACATCTACAACAACTGGAAAGGCCACAGAAATACCTCACAAAGAGGATTAATGGCCTCAAACAGATGCCCAACGCAGACGGTCTCATAAAACACCAGCTTTACTCTGTTGCATATCGCCCACTCAGATGCGATCTCTGCCTAGCATACAAAGCTATGTCAAACCCAGAGCTGTTGGACATGCTCCATGTAAAGAAATCCCAATCCCTCCGAGCTACACGCTCTAGGGACCTAAACCTTGTCACCACAATAAACAGAACATGCTGGAGGGATAGATTCCTGTCCCAGAGACTTCCCATACTGTGTAACAAACTACCTATCTATATCAAACAAAGCTCCTCATTAGCACTCTTCAAGAAAAATCTTGATGATTGGATGGGCGATAGGAAATTCACCCTGGGGATCACTTCTGTGGCTCTGCTTGACAGGGGCACAGGAAAATAATTTCCTTGGGTGGCAAAAACCAAGGTACTGTTTGGCTAGGCTTATATAGGCCATAGGGCCAATAGCCTAGTACCTACCTATGAACCCCTGCCACTACTGTGGGTAGGCTTGTGAGTAATTGTCTTGGAGAAGGTAGCATGTCTGTCAGCTAGATAATGTCCTACAGTAACTTTTTCTTAAGCATGCTTTGCAGCAAACTACTGTTGCCGCAAAGGTTGTGGCTCCTTAGCGGATCCATTTGTGTACTCCACACATACTTGTTGCTGGCATAAGCTGCTTTTCTGAATCCGGACAGTGTTTTCTTGATTAGCCTTTGGAGTAACTAGGGCTTGCCCGTTATGCTATGGAATGTACTGCATGACTAGATAATCAGCACAGTGCATGAAGGTGGGGAGATTAGTTCATTTAAATTTGTTAGCCTTTGATTACTGGGAAATTCCGACTGCTAAGGCCCAGAGAGAGAATCTCCACTTTACTTTTTCACAGGATGAGCTATATGAAACTGAGCTATATATAGTTTAACTGCTCAACATGTTAAGTACACTAATTAGAATTTGCAGCATGCTGAAGTCACTCAGCATTATTTTGCAAAGTCGCATTAAAATTTAAGTGTACAGACATCAGATGAGGCATTTGCAAGTTTTATCCAACCAGTTATTCACCTGAGACATGTAAACAGGTGAAAAGTAAGGATTTTATGATTACCAAGTCTATTTCTGACACAGCCAAATAAAGTAATTTGTGCCGGAGAAGAGCAGGATTGTTTTGTACTGGGATTTTAAAATGTAGATAGGAAGTGATTAAAATGTAAAGGAGGCTTCATAATGCGGATGTTTCAAGTGCAGGACTGTTTTGTTGACAGCTATGTTTTCAGGGTGGTTTTAAATAGTAAATGAGATTTGTAGTATTTTTTGAGAGAGGGTTCCAAAGTTTAGCAATGTGTGCAGAATATAGGCAGTGACCATTATGAGTTTGAGTTTTAAGTAAGCACTTGTCCAGTGAATGCAGTTCTCTGTGAGAAGAGTACCAGTTTAATAATTGGCTGGTGGCAGATCATCTGTCTGGGTTGTAGCAGATGTTGTGGGCAGACTAGGTAGTTCAAGACAGTTAAGGGACTGAAGTCCAAGGCAGTGATGCGTTTGGTTAATTTGGTTACTTGGCAAACTTTGCAGTCTTAATATTATTGCTCCCATATGGCTAGCTGAGAGGACTGTTGGTTAGTCAAAACTTATGTGACGTACAGGAGAGATGGAAGAGGATTGACTTTATAATGAAGTCCTAATTCATGGTTGTTTTACTAAACGACATATTGGATACACTAAATCTTAATCTGTGGTCTGGTGCACCCAATGTTTGTGTTTTGTACTAGCTCAGTTCTAGATCTGTGTTTTGCTAAGCAGACTAATTGTATATCAGTCCAGACAGCACTCCCTGGTTTAAAAACTTCCTCAGTGGCAGACACTTGAGTTAAAATATGATTGTCAGCCAGCATCTGCACCTGTTTTTAAAGGTGTACCATTCTTGCCCCCCACCCACCTTTTTTATATTCAGCAACAGTCATCCTTTTGACCTCCCTCTTGTCTTGCACATTCTCTACACAGATAGCATGGACGTTTACAGATCAAGTCGTATTTTGCAAACATTCAGTTATAACTCCAGTCAGACTTGCACAAGCTCCACCTAATAAACCAAAACTACTTTTCAATCACTCCGACCAAAACTTTGCATTTTGGAATTCCACAGAAAATTCACAAAACACCTAACTCTATATCTTTTGACGTACACAACCATACCATAAAAGCAACCTTCACTGGCAAATTTCTAGGATTTTGGCTTAAACTTCCATTTCTTAATGGTGTAAGAGCACAGATAAACTCCCTCCTCTTCTGGGTCAAAAAAATCTTCCTTTTTCTATCTGAACCAGCCAGAGCAGCCAACAGTAAAGGAATTCTCTCTCTCTCTCAGGATTTGGACTACCCATTTTTACATCGGACTCCAAGAAACACGCCAACCACGCTTCAGACAGTCTTTAACATCTGCTGGTTCATTAGAAACTTGCCCTCCTTGAGCATCACTGCCACCAAAAGTAAGAGCTATTTGTATGCGCACCATGAACAGGAAAAACAATGCTCCTTCCTACTTGAGTGAACCTGCAAGCTACAATAAAAATTATAGACCAATAACTTGCCTTCGGACAATGTATAAAATATACATTGGAATTGATGCCAACAGAGTTTGTAGTCATTTAGAAGAAAACTCAATTATGACAATAGAACGAAAGGGCAGTAAAAGAAAGTCGTATGGAACAAAGGATCATTTGTTGTTCAATTAAGTCATAGTAGAGAACTGTAAAAAGGGGAAGACTCTAAGTATGGCATGGATTGAGTACAAAAAAGCATTTGATATTGCTCCACATTAGTGGATAAAAGAGTGCTTAATGTACAAGACACACACACACCACTGATAGACTACATTACAGTGACTATGAAACAGTGGGAGACCACTTTGCAGTTAAATCATGATAATGGACATTATTATTCCAGGGATAAAAATTCAAAGGGGGATATTCCAGGGTAACACTCTGTCACTGTGGCTGTTCTGACTTGCCCTTAACCCATTAATCTGTCTACTTAACAGCTTAGGCCATGGCTATAATTTGGCTCCCAGAAAACAGCAAAATGTAAAGACTTGCCTTCTCTTTGTCGATGATTTTAAACTGTATAGATCATCAGATGAGGAACTGAAAGAAAAATGCAAGTTATCAAAACTTTTTCAGATGATACAAGAATGTCATTTGGTCTTGATAAATGTGCAGAAGCGACCTTTAAAGCAGGAAAACTGCAGTACCAAGAAAACATCAGTTTGGGACAAGCATGTGATATAAAAGAACTTGAGCAAGAGGGAGTGTATAAATATTTAGGAACTGATGAAGGATCAACAATAAAACATGAACAAATATGAATAAAACTTAGTAAGGAATACTTTAGAAGACTTAAATTAATTGTGAAAACAGCGTTGACATCTAGGAACAAAATTCAAGCTATAAACCAATTTGCTATTCCTGTCCTAACTTAGTTTTGTAGTGACTTGACCAGCCACAAAATGTGTTTGCTAGACTAGACCGGAAAACAAGGATGCTTCATGCTCACCAAATGATTTATAAAACTCAGTGCATACCCAGATTATATATTCCCCATTCCAATGGAGGGAAGGGCCTCCTTGGAATTGATTACATGTATAGATCTGCAGTCGTCAGACTGCACACATATCTGCTGATCTCACAAGATCCAAACGTAGTGAAAGTTTTGAAACATGAGGAGAATAAATCTAAGATGACTTCTCTGCTTAATCTATCAGAAGCATATCGCTGTAAAGCAGGAATGGAAATCAAACTAGAAGTAGATAAAAATCAGCAGGCAACTGAATGTGCCAAAAAACAAAGAATGTAAGGTGAAGGACCAGATGAGAAGGCAAGCAATGTGGAAAATGCATAAATATAGTTGAAAGTATGGAAAACTTCTGGAAGAACCTCAAACTCTTTTTGATCATGATCGAATGCAGGAATGGTTAAGGAGAGGCAAATTCAAACCAAGAGATGAAAAGTTAAAACAGTTGCACACCTCGTTGCTGGTTGTGACATACTGATAGCAGAAGGACTGTATACTGAAAGGCGTAATAATATGGCAAGACTGTTGCACTGGGGATTGTGCAAACATTGTGGTACTGAAGTGGCTGAAAAAGACTGGAAATATGAGCCACAACGCATCATAGAAAATGATGAAGTCTACATCACATGGGATGACCCATTACAAACGGTTCAAAAGATTGCTGTTAGACAACCGGATACAGTGGTCCATGAAAAGAAGACAAAAATAGCATTGATCATTAAAATCACTAAACCCAGTGACTACAGTGTCTTGCGTACAGAGAGACACAAAGTCATAAAATATCATGGTTTTCAGGCAGAAATAAGAGCAATGTGGATGAAAAGATACCCACACAGTTCAATAGTAGTAGGAGCAATGGGTCTTATAAAAAAGAATCTACAGTCATGTTTAGATATGTTACCAATACATGTAACCCTGTACGACTTGCTGGAGAATTCATTACTGGGCACATTGTGGGTGCTGCGAAGAGCACTTCTGGCTGACCTCAAAGATTGAAACAACACTAATTTCATGAACTTTAATCGTGCTCTGACTTAGGAATGGAGTCCATTCCCGTCATGGTATTAGAAACCTAAAAGACTTGGAGAAATTAAAAGAAAGAGCTAATCTACTTTTGGGATCTCAACTCTGCAGACTACTCTTGAACCAGACATTTACTTCTCTTGCAGCTAAACCTCATACAAACTGAGACACTACACACAATCCATACCAACTCTCATTACTTTTAGAACTCCTCAACATGGTGCATGGATTCTCCTCTCGGCCACCTTTTAAGAATTAGTAGTGGACTTCAGGAGGGCACAGGAGGTACTTCAACCTCTGGAGCTTAAGGGGATGGCAGTGGAAAGAGTCAAAAGTATCAATTTCCTGGGGGTGCATATCTCTGATGACTTACGCTGGACGATCTCATTAACCACACAGTGAAGAAGACAGAACGACGTCTGTACTCCTACTGAAACTGAGGAAGGCAAACCTGGCACAGATCATCCTAAAAGCCTTGTATAGTGGGACCAACAAGAGTATTCTCACTAATAACATAATCATATGGTATGGAAACTGGAAAGCATCTGACCACAAGGCTCTCTAGAGGGTAGTGAAGGCAGTGGAAAATTAATTGGTTCTGGAGTCCCATCCTTGGGCGAGCTGCACAAGACTAGGTGTGTGGGAAGAGCTAGGAAGGTAATGGACAACCCAATCCATCCTGTGCATGGCATGATCTTCTGCCTCTCCTCAGTTAGATTATATCACGGCTTACACTACAAAACATGTAGACTGAACAGGAGCGTCTTCCCTATGTCCATAAGGCTGCGGAACTCATCTGTCAAGCAAGACTGTAGATAACAGAATCAATATTACTAACTACTGGGCAACTGCTTAATACCTGCAACAGTTAGCCAGTCTCTTCTATTACTATTAGTGCAATAGTCAGAGAGAGTCCTCACTCCATATTTATTTGTCATTTGTTAACCGGGTTGGTCCAGCTGAGCCAAAGGCCCGTTTTATCACACTACTAATGTGGTTGTGCAATATTCTAAATGAATCACAATAGGTATTTTTAGTCTGTGCAATACCTACTAGTATAATATTCTCTAATGTGTTATTGTCCAGTATGTGGTAAATTTGTGTTATCAAGTACCCTAATTACTGTATGTGAATTATTTTATTTTATTATTTTACATTTGTTGACCGGGCTGGTTCAACTGGATATATGTCCATTTTCAGTAGAGGCCCGGGAAGAAAACTCCACATTTACAATATTATTTACAGTAAGAGAGAATTTACAAAAAAAATTGAGGAACATTAAAGTACTTTACTTTGGAATTTTACTCACATATTTAGTACATATCTGGTATAGTTAGTCATAGCAATGAAATCAAAAGTAAACATTTTTCAACAGTACAGATGCATACTCTTTTTAGGTAACAGAAAAGTATCTAGCACATGCAGATAAGATGAGTAATACCCATTAGTAGGTGAGGTAGTTAGTCAGGGTTAGCACAGGGGCATAACCATTTTGTTTTAAGGTATGGTTTAAGTTGTTTTTTAAATAAGGTGATGTCCTTCTAGGATGCATCTGCAGTCCTAACATATGGGTTGTCCTGCCTCAGGCAGCCCTTCGGTCGGCCGGATTCCAAGTCTGGGTCTGGCCTCTGCTGATGTCGCACTTCACCCGACATCATAGCTGCTGTTTACTGGGTATAAAGGCATCAGCCGACGCCATTTTCCTCAGTCTTTCTTGCCGCGCGGTGCCCGAAGCAGAAGCTGTTCACAAGTGCCGGTCGGTCAGATCCAGAGATTTCTACTACCGAAGACTTCTAAAAAGCTAAGTACCCCGTTGGGGACTCTTTCTTGCCTCAGCCGATGTCAGACAAAGTAAATAATTGTTTAACTTGTGGGAAACAAATACCTCATAAGGATTTCCACTCTTACTGCCTTCCTTGCTTAGGCCCAGACCACGACGTATCAGCTTGTCTAGCCTGTGCTTCCTTCAACCGATGGACACTTAGACGTCAGTCGGAGTTTGCAGAGGAGTTTTTTGGTCCCGCTTTTGCATACAAAATGCCGTCTGAGACTCCGACTACTCAATTAGCTGAAAAGCGCAAGGAAAAGGACCGACATTCGCGGCCCGCGGTTTTGGCTGAAACCACGGTTAGGCCAACCGTGAATGTCTTGGTTTCGGCTGAAACCGAGCCCCCCGGTTCTTCCTTTGGCCGAAAGCATGCTTCCGATAGCCGAGGCCTCACAGAGCATGGCTGAATCTGCTACTGAATTTACTGCTACAGAAGCAGGCACCCAGGATTTATCAGACACTATTCCTTTAGACATAACTACCCCTGCACGTGGGGCTGCTAGACTCCCTGCTTCCATGTCTATCAAGGCTTTTGCCAGGGCTAAGGCAGCTAAATCTTCTAAGGCCTTGCCTGCCAAAACTCCTTCACATAGGCCTACTTCTAGTTCCCAAATACTCAGCCTGGCTGAGGATCTCATTTCTTTGATCAGAGGATCCCAACCTCACCCAGACAGGGCCTCTCAGCCCCCTCCAGACAAGAGGCCTAGGACTGAACCACTGGAACCTGTCTCTACAGATTATTCATCGGATGACTCAGACCTTTCAGACCCTCACGAAGGCCCATATTCTCCTTATGAGGATTCTGATGCAGAAGACTCCATTCCTTCTGCTTCTCCTCCTGAAGAATTTTCCTTTGGGGAAACCTTGCATGCTATGAGGGAACACTTCCAATGGCAGGGCCAGGATTTTTCAGATTCAAGGAAAAGGCTAAGGACTTTTTTACACTTACCACAGCATAGGCCTTTAGCCATTCCGCCAGTACTAACAGTTGTTGATGATGCATATAATGATGCCTGCACTGCTCCTGATTCTCTTCCTCCGGCCCCTGCCAAGCCAGACAGATATTACAGGGTACCGGACACACACTACCATTTGTATAAGGCTCCTGTTGCAGACCCTGAAACCATTTCACAGGGCCCTAAAGGTGTGGCAGCTGCCTCTGCCAAAAACCCTCTTCCCTCTGAAAGGGAATCTAGAGCATTAGAGAGATGGGGTAAAAAGGTTTATACTTCTGCTACTCTTTCGGCCAGGGCCTTGAACTGTCAATTTCACATAATTCAGTACCAGGAATTTTTGTTAGACCAGCTAAATAAGATTTGGTACATAACTCTCAGCAGGTCAGTAACCATTTCTTAAAATGTGGCTATGATGCACTGGAGGCTTCTTTTAGATCAGCTGTGACTGGAACAGTGATTCGAAGGCATGCCTGGTTAAAAGAACAATCCTTACCAGACCATGTTAAGTCAAAACTCCTAGATGCTCCCATGGAGAAACAAAGTTTGTTTGGCTCCCCTGCACAGGAGGTTCTAAAAAAAGGTGGAAGAAAAAGCAAAATCTGTCCAAACAGTCAAGGATTTCTTACAGGTCCAACCTCCGAGGTTTAGCAGAAATTGGCCTTCGAAGAATTGGTCCTTTCCAGACAACTCCAGAGCGCAGAGAAATAGATGCCCAAGAGGCAGAGGTCAATCTAGGGGTGCCTACAGGGGACGTCAGTGGCAACCTACCAACCAGAGAAGTACTGCCACGGAATCAACTACAACCACTTCCACAGGGCAGACACAATGACTTGGCTCTAGTTCCGCCTACCAGGGAACAACTGGAAGCACCCTTGGGCGGAAAACTAGCCTTATTCTCCGACAACTGGCATTACATTACAGGAGACAAATGGACTTTACAAACAATAGACAAGGGCTACAGGTTTCACTTCCATACTCTACCAAAAAGAGAGGAATGCCAAACCTACCACCAAGCCAAAAGACGCTCTAAGACAAATCAACAACTTACTAAGGATGAGAGCTATAGAAGAGGTGCCACCTATGGAACAAGGCCAAGGATTTTACTCCAGGCTTTTCCTTGTACCAAGAAAAGAAAATCAATGGAGACCTATTCTAGATTTGTCCGCACTGAACACATACCTCATTGTTCCAAAATTCAAAATGCTGACCCTCCAGCAACTTCTTCCCATGCTGGGCAAGGAGTCTTGGCTGGTGACTCTAGATCTCAAGGAGGCATACCTGCACGTCCCTATACGACCAGATTGCAGAAGACACCTCAGATTTCTTGCAGGATCAGAGCATTATCAATTCTCAGCATTGCCTTTTGGCTTATCTACTGCGCCCAGAGTATTCACGAAATGCCTGGCATCAGTAATTGCTCATTGCAGACTTCAGGGAATACAGATTTACCCATACCTGGATGACTGCCTAATACAAGCGGACAACAAGGCAAAGTTAACAAAAGATTTGGAAAATGTCATACAACTGTTGCAAGCCTTGGGATACACAGTCAACATGCAAAAGTCAAGACTAGTACCATCCCAAAGGATAACATTCTTGGGTGCAGAATTAGACACATCAACTCAGATGGCTTTTCTCACAGAGGAAAAACAAAAGCAACTACCAGTCTACTTCATGACATTAACAACACAAACTCAGCTTACTGCAAGGAAAGTCCTGCAAGCCCTGGGCTACATGGCATCCTGCATAATATTGGTTGCCCATGCCAGACTGCATATGAGAAAGCTACAATGGTATCTAAGGAATGTATGGTCTCAACACAAGCACAGTCTAGAAGCCCAGATTCCAATAATTCCATGCCTGAAGCAAGAATTCCTGTGGTGGGCTCAGGCCTGTCAGTTGAACAGAGGCTTGCCTTTCCACAAACCACATCCAAGCCAGACCATCACCACGGACGCCTCAGACCTAGGATGGGGGGCACACATGGTGGACAAGTGTATACAAGGCCTATGGACCCAAGACCAGCTGAATCTACACATAAATCTAAAGGAGATGCTGGCAGTGAAACATGCGATCCAGGCATTCAGACCACTCCTTCAACAGGGTCATCTGCTGATAAGGACGGACAATACCACAATCATGTGGTACATCAACAAACAGGGAAGTACACATTCATATCCTCTATGCCGGATGGCAATGGACCTGTGGAATGTGGCCCTGAACCTCAACATTCAACTTCAAGACAGATTTGTACCAGGAAAAGAAAATTCTCTAGCAGACACCTTAAGCAGAACTACCACGGATGCTCACGAATGGATGCTGCATCCAGATATCTTCAAAGCCATAACAAAGAAATGGGGATTACCACAGATAGACCTGTTTGCCTCCCCACACAATCACCAATTGAAGAAATTCTGCACAAGAGCATACCACCCACTTGCTTGGAGGGTGGACTCCGTTTCCTTCAGCTGGAAAAACCTGACAGCATATGCATTTCCACCTCTTCCCTTGATGTACAAAGTTCTACTGAAGATCAGAGAGGATCAGCCAATGGTAATTCTGATAGCTCCAGACTGGCCGAGGCAACATTGGTACCCGCTACTGAGAAGCATGTCTCGGACACACGCATGGCATCTACCTCTATGTCCCTTACTACTAACACTACAAGATCCTACATCCAAACTTGAAAACACTGCAGCTAGCTGCTTGGAATATTGCATAAAACAAAATAACCCAGGTTTATCTCAGAGGGTTAAGGACATTATCCTGGAGGCACGCAGACCCTCCACAAGGAAGACGTATTCAGCCAAGTGGAAAAGATACCTCATTTGGAGTGCAGCAAAGGGAGAAAATGTCTCATTGGCAAACATAGCACACATCCTGGAATATTTAGCAGAGCTGTTCCACAATGGCCTGTCTTACTCCTCCATTAAGATTCATGCATCAGCAATTTCAGCAGAATACAACATGGATCCTCCTGTCTTCTCTCATCCTCTACTCAGGCAGTTCTTGAGAGGAATCAAAAATGTAAAGCCTCCAAGGAAACCACCTTTACCTACATGGGATCTCAACTTTGTGCTGGAAAAGTTAACACTTCCCTCTTTTGAACCAGCAGCAACAGCAGAATTACAATTCTTGTCTTGGAAAACTGCTTTCCTGCTAGCAATTACTTCAGCAAGAAGGGTATCTGAGTTACAGGCATTAATGGCAGTACAACCCTTCCTTATATTCTGTCAGGACAGAGTCTCTCTGAGAACTAACCCTACCTTTATGCCAAAAGTGGTCTCCAGAGTATCATTGAACCAAGCGATTCATTTACCTACATTCTTCCCCAACCCACAGAACAGGGGGGAAAGACTGCTACATACCTTGGATGTGCACAGACAATTACGCTACTATCTGGACAGAACTAAGACCAGCAGAAAAACTGACCAGCTTCTGGTAGCATATGCAACAGGAATGCAAGGAAAAGCAATTTCAAAACAGACAATCTCAAAATGGATAGGAAATTGCATTCGATTTTGCTACTCTTTTCATGGAAAGACAACTCCTGCTAATATCAGACCTCATTCCACAAGAGCTACAGCCACCACTACAGCTTTCCTACAAGGAGTGGCTACCAAAGACATTTTAGAAGCTGCTACTTGGAGCTCCGTGCATACATTTGCCAAGCATTACAATCTTCCCTTATACTCTAGATCCCGAGCAGGTTTTGCAACTGCTGTGTTGCAGGGGATCTTAACTACACCATCTTTATCTTAGTGCCTCCTCCCCCAGTTTGGCTATGGTATTCTACCCATATGTTAGGACTGCAGATGCATCCTTGAAGGACATAGTACAGTTTTGTACCTACCATAAATGTAGATGTCCGATAGGTATGCATCTGCAGTCAGGATTACCCACCCTCCTTCCCTCTGTGGTATTCCTAGGGTATTTACCCTCTTTTAGCTAGCTGGGGGAATCTATTATGGTGTATTTGTTTGTATATATGTGTATATATATATATATATATATATATATATATATATATATATTTTTTTTATATTGTTTGCTCTCTACTGTTTGGAATTATTTGCATTTATCCAAATTTAGCCTTACTAGAGGGCACCTGGCATCTGGGGCAAGAAACACTGAGGAAAATGGTGTCGGCTGATGCCTTTATATCCAGTAAACAGCAGCTATGACGTCGGGTGAAGTGCGACATCAGCCGAGGCCAGACCCAGACTTTGGAATCCGGCCGACCGAAGGGCTGCCTGAGGCAGGACAACCCATATGTTAGGACTGCAGATGCATACCTATCGGACATCTATATTTATGGTAGGTACAAAACTGTACTTTTAAGGTAAGGGAGGTTAGATTACTGGGAAGAGAGTTCCAGGTTTTGCCAATAGTGTTAGAGAACATAGAGTCACCAGCTAAATTGTTAGTTTTACATATTTGCACAAGTTTATTAGATGAGTGTAAGGTTTTTAGGTTGCTGTAGGGGGTAATGAGATTTGTCAGTATTGGTGTGTTAGTAGGTTGATACAGGATCTTGTGGGCAATTGTTAGTTGGTTAAATGTTAAAAGATTTGGCAACTCTAACCAACCTAGCTGTTAAAGATTGTGACAATGATGGGTTCTGTAGGAAGACCCAGTTGCAAATCTGGCAATGTTATTGTAGGAGATGGCCAGCTTGCTGAAGTTGCTTTTACATAATTTAGTATATATAGGGGAGGCATATATAGTAGGGTAGAGATTAAGTGGGTACGGGCAATAGTGGACATGGCTAGTGGGGTTAGAAAGGGTTTGATCCTATAGAGGGAACCTAGTTTCTTGTTGACTGTTTTTATAGTACTGTTTATATGGGAATCAAAGGTAAGGTTGTTATCTATTAGTACGCCAAGTAGTTTTGTAGTGGGATCTGGAGAGATAATAGCACCATTACTTGATCTAATAGTAAAAATTAAGTGGGGAGGATCTATGGGTGGGAGTAAATAGTAGAAGCTTTGTCTTTTTGGGGTTCAAGATAAGACATCAGTGTAGAAGCCATTTTTCAACTGAATTAAACACATTTTGGGTTAGTGACTGAAGATCTGATGGAGAAGTGGCTGAGCATATTAATGTTGAATCATCTGCATATTGGATACAGGTAGCTTGAGGTATTGCAGCATGTAGGTCATTTATAAATATAGAAAATAAAAATGGTCCTAGTATGGAGCCTTGAGGGACACCGAGGGTAATTGGGAGGTTAGAAAATAAGTTATTCTCCCATAATACAACCTGTTGCCTGCTGTTTAGGTAGGATTGGAACCATTGTACAGCCACTGTATCTAGTGACCTTTTTTTAATGAATAGTTGGTGGTTTACCATGTCGAATGCTTTTGACAAATCAATAAAGAGGGCGGAGGATAGAAGCTCATTATTCCAATATTTATTAATGTGATCAGAGAAGGATAAAAGAGCAGAGGTGGTGCTATGAAATGGTCTAAAACCATGTTGGCTGTTAGCTAATAAGTTGTTTTCTAATAGGAAGCTTAATAGCTGTTTGTGAATGCATTTCTCCATGGTTTTTGCCAGTGGATATAATATGGCTATAGATCTATAGTTTGATAATTCGTTGGAGTTACCTCCTTTATGCAGGGGGATTATGTAGGGGGATGATGTATGAAATTTTCCAAATTGATGGAATGTTACCTTCAGTAATGGTTCTATTAATCAAGATAGATATGGGGTAGGCTGTGGCTTTTGCAGCTTTTTGTAGGTATTCTGCAGGTAGTAGATCTGCTGAGAGGGTGGTAGGTTTATGTTTTTGAATTAAGGTACAGATAAGGGATGTGGGAACAAGTTGAAAGTGAAATGATTGAGGTGTGTTAGAGTTTGAGGTGGTTGAAGATGAGGTGTCAGTGGATAGCTGATTGGCAAGTGATTGAATGGTCTCTGTGAAGAAAGTATTGAAGGAGTTGGCTATTTGCTTGTGACTACTGTGATCAGAACCTGGGGGGGGGGGTGAGTGATTGACCTGGGTGTAGAAGTTTATTAATGCCTGACCAGAATTTCTGAGGTTTGTTTTGGTGGGTTTGTTGGAGCTGAAAGTAAAAATTACTGTATGGCTTTTTTTGTTTCATTTCTTAGCTGTCTAAACTTTAATTGATCTGCAGGGTCTTTAGTAGTGCGTCAGTTTGCCCAGACTTTGTTTCTAAGGAGGATTTTTTGTTTAGTTGTTTTAGAAAGCCACGGGGCTGGTTTAACTCTAGTTCTAATTGTACGAGTTGGTGCATGGTGGTCAAGAATAGTTAAGAATTTAGAATTGAAATATATAACTGATTCTTCTAAAGGTAGTTGTTTTAGGGGAGACCAGTCACATTCTTTAAGTTCGTTTTGAAAGGTATCAAGGTTGAAATATTTGTTGGATCTTATTGTCCTGTATGTGGTTGGGTTTGGAATGTCACTCTTATTTCTAATTAAGAAGGTAAGAGAATGGTCACTTATGTCTTCGGGGAGGGTTCCTACTATGTAATTTTGGTGGTGACTATGAGGATCCAATCAAGGGTGCTTTCCTTGTTGTTAACTTTATTAGTCCTTGTGGGGGATGTAATGGTTTGAGTAAAACCGTAAAGGTTTATATGGGTAGAAGGCTGTTCTGTGGTACAACTCTTCCAATTGATATTAAAGTCACCAAGTACTATGGTTTCCTGTGAGTAGTTTGTGGAGAGCCAGCTAAGGATATTCTCTAGGGTGTTAGTGTTTTTACCTGGGGGAAGATAAATACAGATGATATAGATAGATTTATATATTAAGCTGAATTTTGGAAATAAGGATTTCTGTATTACTGGCTAGGGTTGGATTAGATTCTATTGAGGTTACTTGTAAACCAGATTTGTATAGTATAGCTACTCCACCACCCTTTTTAGCTTTACAGTCTAGTCTCAAGATATTATATCCGGGTGGTATTACCTCATTGTCTGGTGGTGTTTCCTTGAGCCATGTTTCAGTGAGACATAGGATGTCAAATGAATGGACATCCATGAGAGCATGCCGGTGGGCAACCTTATTCTTAATGCTCCAATATTAAGATGGGCTATTAATAGTGAAGTCTAGTAAGCAAATGCGAGTTAGCAGGGGTTGTAATGTGAGGCTCTATAGTTGTAGTAGAATTTGGGCCTGGATTTGGGTGGATATCACCATCTGTTAAGGAGTGAACTTGTAGTCTCAGTATAGATTTTAGAAGTTTAAATATTAGATTCTGAAGTTTCCTATCCCTTGAGTTATGACATTTAATCTGTGTCAGTCTATGATATTTAGCTGGTAGGTAGTTTGAAGTGCTGGGTATGTTCTGGCTATGAGAGACTACAAGTGTCGGTGTGGAGGTTTGTCTTATGGGGTACTGGAACCCTAGGCAGTTCAGGTGTTCATAGAGTGTGAAAAGATAAGGTATGGATAGAATAGTTAGAAGTGAGAATAATAGTAGGAACATATGCAATGGTGAGGTAGATGCCATAATGGAGCGTTATAAACAGGTTATTGTGGAGGAAGAGTGCTGATTAAGTACTTTGCTAAGGTGTCTGGTTGTATATCTTTAAGAGGTCTATCTTGTGGTTGGTTGTATGGATGTGGGAGTGGTCAGGGTGTATAAATGTAGGAGTAGTGGGAGTGTGTGGGAATTGGGGGCAGGGTAGGGGAGCGGAGTGAGCCCGCAGGGCGAACGAAGCAGGTAGAGCCAGTGAAGGACTGACTCTCTGAAAAACAATCAGTGGAGTTCTGCCTGCCCAGGTAAGTGTATGGGAGATGCTATGCTGGGCAGTTGAGTGATATACAGTAGAAAGTAGAAAGATAGTTAGGGACTACAAGAGAGGTAATTTTAGGAGAAATCAGTGTGTCTGCGAGTTAAATGTTAAGATAAATGGGTGGATGCTGAAGGAGATGGGCCTAGGAAGGGGGTGCCACCTAGTGGCCAAAGGATGCATTGCAACCGTGACTACTTGTAGGGCTAGATGGTATAAAGGTAAAAAGGAGGGAAAAACAGGCGTAAAAATGAGAGGCTGTGAGAGGGGAAGGTATGGAAGTTGGGAGAAGGGAATACTTTGGCTGCTGGCTGGTCTGACTAGGGAGTATAATTTAAAACCTGGAGATGTTAAACATATAAAGTCTTTACACACTATAGCTGTAGTAAACGTACTTTCTTGTTTCCTTAAGGGATTGATGCTCAGGGAGAGATTTGGCTCTTTTCCTTGGGTTGGGGTAGAGACAGCAATGTTGGACAGGGCAGTTTCCTAAACCCTAGCACAGGATTGGCAGGTTGGAGAGCTAGATGCAATAAAGGGAGAAAGAAGACAGGGTGGTGAAATAAACTATAGGTTAGACACACTTCCTTAAAAAACTCTTATTGTCCCTGTAATTATATGATGTTATGTGGTCCTATCTCGCCTACATTCATTACTGATGGGTTCGGAGCTGACAGTTGGCTCCGACTCGGCCGACTATTTTCTAGCACGAAGTCTCTAATTGGCTGGGCTAACTGGTATCCCAGGATGCACCTCTCCCAAACCCCCAGATCTCGTTTGCCGCTCGTTGAGTTAGGACGTGGTCTCGAGCTTAGCTGTGGCTAAGTACCTTTTTTGACTAAAACTTTCTGAAGTTTTTATACCTTTCTGTGAAACAAAAGCTATTTTCATAGCTATATTGTGTTTGTTTGTGTTTTGGGCTTGTTGCAGTTTTGTGGAGAGTGTGTGTGGTTTCCTTTGTGTTTGGTGGGCTAGGCCCGTTTAATTTAGAGGGACCTAGTCCTCTCCTTCGTCTTCAGTGTTTAATTTAAACACTCCTAGGGATCGAAGAAGAGTTCCTGTAGTGTATCCCACCTTCCTATTGTTGTGTTGAGTGTTTGGAATTTGTTGGACATGTCTAAAGAGCAAAAGGAGCATAAACCCTCCGGGTTTAAAAAATGCTCAGTGTGCCTATAAAATGTCAATCACAGATGGGCATGCCATCTGTGTTTATTGCCTTGGCGCGATTCATTTACAAGAATCCTGCAGTGTCTGCCATTCCTTCAGACCTAGGGTACTGCAGGAAAGAAAAAATAAACTGATTTTGAAAGGCCTGGTCAAGCCCTCTTTTGAAGAGGATATAGATTCTGCTGCTTCTATTGGCAGATCCAAATCCACCAGAACTAAGAAACAATCTCCGGCTCCATCTAGTTCCTTGGAGCCCCCGGAGAAGATTTTGAAGATAGTTACTACTTCCTCGGCTCCATTGGCTTCGGAGCCGCAGGATATGAGCTCTGTTTTGGATTCTGCTTCCATTGTCTTCGGGGCCGCAGGAGGTATGGGTGATACTGGAGTCGACCTCGGCTCCGATCATTTTGGAGCCGATTCGGAGCCGGTCACCCAGTGTTACACAGGAATCAATAGGTAGGCAATCCTCATCTCCTTCAGTTGCCTCCAAATCCTCTAGGGTATCCAATTTGGACGTGGATAGGGTGGTTCAGAGGCTCCTTCAGTCGCCGGTGTTAGCCAAATTGTTTTCGGCTCCAACCCAGTCGGCTCCGGAGCCTATTCCCTTGCCGGTACCAATGATTCCTCCTCCGAGCATTGTGTCAACAGAGCTGGAGTGTTCGCCGAGTGATGTCCTTACGCCGGCTCGGGTACCCCTGGTGGGTTTATCGGAGCCGTCATCTGCTCTAACCATTTCGGTTCCATCATCTGGTTTCGGCACTCGGGTTTCCTCAGTCGGGCCCGAGGGGAATACATCGGGACTTCTGTCGGCCCCGAGTCTCCCTCTCGGCGCTTCGGCTTCGGGGATCCCGACTCCGGTTGTGGTCTCTGAGACTGGTCGCTCCTCGGATTCTGGGGGACCCGCTTTCGAGGCCATGAGGAGTGCACTGGCCAGGTCGTCAGTGACATCACTTGGATCGACCACTCCGTCCACATACACCCTGGCTAGAGCCTCTGACCCTCCTCTATCAGTGGACAGTGGAGCTCAAAGGCCTGAGGACACCCCCATGAGCGGTCCCCAGCTTTCTGAGGGCCCCTCAGAGTCTGTGCCTGAGGAGCCTCCCAGGAAAAAGTTGTGCAAGAGGAAGCACATAGACTCCCAAGACGAGTCCTCCATCTCGGATACCGACCTCGAGGATGCAGAGGGGTCCCCTAAGTCGTCCTCCGATGACGTCTCCTTTTCCGACATCCTGGAGATTTTGAGGCAGAGAGGCGACTGGCCTTCCAACTCCTCCTCAAGGCCTTCGGAGCTCAACCTTCCGCATCCTGGGTGTCTCCACCCTTTGAACTATTAGACCTGATTTGTAGAAGGGTGTGGGAGCACCCTGATTCCGTGGAACCAGTGCCCAGTCGTCCTAATAAGTTCCTGTCTGCTCCCACAGGGAAAGAGTTTTTGACAAAAGGGGTCCCTGTAGATGCCATGGTGGTGGCGTCAGCCACTTAGCAAGAAGTTGCAGAGGCTTCTTCCTCCGTCCATCCTCCTAACAAGGAGTCCAGGAGTATGGATCGCTATGAGAAGCATACCCTGTCTTCAGCGACCTTTACACTGCAGTCTCTGAATTATCTTTGTCACTTTACTCGGCTCCAGAGAGATCTCCTCAAAGAGTTGGGAGATACCTTGACGGGTAACATGCCTGAGGCGGTAGCGCAGACTGTTAACGCCCAGTTGTCTACCCTTGGTTCCATTGTAAACTCGTCCATGAGGCTCATATCCTATGCAGCCAAAGGGGCGAGTAGGGCAGCTAGCTCAGGCTTGGCTCTTAGGAGGCAAGCCTGGATGCACCTATGTCACTTCGCGGAGGCCTTCAAGTCTTCCTTCATGGATGCCCCCTTCGATGGGTCCTCTCTTTTTGGACCCAAAGTGAGAGACTCTCACCAGATGTGAACAGGAGGGTAAGACTTTATCTGCCATAGAGGACCGTTTTTCTCTTCCCTCTAGGCCTTATCCTAAGGCTCAGAGAGGAGGGAAGATGTGGTTCAAGAAATCACAAAAGTCTTTCCCAGCCACTCATGGTGAGCCCCCCTTCAGAGGCAGAGGTGGGGGGAATTATTCTGGAAGACGCGTTCCTAGGGGCAGAGGAGGCCCCCGCAATCTGGGATACCGTGACTCCTTTCACGGATCTTCCTATCAGCATCGCTGTGGGATCGCCCGACTGTGCTGCTCTGGAGCCAGTCGGGGGCCATTTTTCGAGGCATCTTCAAGCCTGGGAGAGCATCACTCAGGATCGATGGGTGCTTCAAATAATCACCGGAGGTTACACCATTCCCTTTGCTTCACCCCCTCCCCTAATTAAAAAAAATCCCGGACGTTCCACCCAGTCAAAGGGATCAAGTAGCGCTAGAGATATCAAAGCTGCTAAGAAAAGGAGTCATCCAACTGGTCCCCTAAGACCAGATCGGATCAGGAACACTAACTCAAGACTCTTTTTGGTGCCAAAAAAAACAGGGGACCTGAGACCCATCCTGGATCTCAGCCTATTGAATCACTACGTCCTGAGGTCCAAATTCCGAATGGTCACTCTTCAATCCATCTTCTCATTGTTGGGAGAGGGAGTATGGATGTGCTCCATCGACCTCAAGGATGCCTATTATCACATCAAGATAAATGAGGCATCCAGGAATCATTTACGCTTCCGGCTGGGAGCCAGTCATTTCCAGTTTCGAGCCCTGCCCTTTGGTCTCACCACAGCCCCTGGGGTGTTTACCAAATGCTTGGAAGTGGTGACAGCTCACCTGAGACATCTAGGATTCCAGGTGTTTCCTTACCTGCACTATTGGCTCCTTACCCGCCCCCACCAGGCATCTCCTCATCCAAGCCAGGGAGGCTACCATAAACCTTTGTCAAAGGTTAGGAATTGCACTAAACTGGGAAAAATCTGCCTTGCTGCCCTCACAGCGTGTTGTATTTATAGGCGCAGAGTTAAACTCGGTCCTAATGAGAATCTTTCTACCTCAAGAAAGGATAACAGTGTTGCAATCTCAGGTCCAGGCTCTATTGCCCCAGAAGAAGGTCCAAGCCAGGTTAGTTCTTCAGTTATTAGGATCCATGGCGGCGACCATCATGTTAGTACCCTTAGCCAGGCTACACATGCGGATCCTCCAGTGGCTCTTTTCAGCCCAGTGGTCCTATCAAAAATTACCCCTCTCTCGCCCGATTCTTCTCACAGAGCATTGCAGGCAGGATCTCCGTTGGTGGCTATGTTCCTCCAACCTGGACTAGGGGAGGAATCTACTCCCCCTCTCTCCTGCTGCCACAGTGACCACGGACGCTTCCCAGATGGGGGGGGGGCATTATCTGGGCAGAACGGTCCAAGGCACTTGGCAGGATCACAAGGTATACTTACACATCAATGTCCTGGAGATGAGAGCAGTTCTATTAGCGTTGCAAGCACTTCAGATCTCTCTTCCCCGGGGAACAATTGCTATTCACTTAGACAGCATGTCAATTGTTTGGTACCTGAACAAGCAAGGGGGAACCAAGTCTTACCCCCTTTGCAGAGAAGCCATGAGAGTGTGGAATTGGGCAGTGTCTTCCCAACGGTTTCTAGTGGCAACACACATTCCGGGAAAATCCAACGTGATAGCAGACAGGCTAAGCAGAGCTATTTTGATGCCTTATGAGTGATCCCTGAACAACCGAGTTGCGACTCGGATCTTCAGCAGGTGGGGTCAGCCTTGCTGCGATCTCTTTGCCAGTTCCCTCAATGCCAAATGCAGCAACTACTTCACTCTGATCCCTGCACAGGGGGAGTCACCCAGGGACTCTCTAGTCCATGGTTGGCCTTCCGGTCTGCTCTATGTCTTTCCTCCATTTCTTCTGTTACCAAGAGTGTTTCAGAAAGCCATTCACTTGGGAAGCAAGATGATTCTGATTGCCCCACACTGGCCCCACCAGGTCTGGTTCCCCTTCCTTCAACGGTACACAGTGGATGGTCCTTGGACACTGGACCCAGTGCCAGACCTTTTGACTCGTATGTCGGGACAGCTCCACCCCTCCCTACAGCCCCGCAGGTTGACAGCCTGGCTGCTCCACTTCCATTGATAGTTAGACTACATTCCCTTTCACCTGAGGTGGTGCATATCCTTTCGTCATCTCACAAGTCCTCCACCAGAAGAATTTACTCTAGCAAATGGAAGAGATTCTCCATCTGGGCTCAGTCTCAAGACCTGGACCCTTTCACAGCCCCTATATCGGCGGTCTTAGACTTTTTAACTATGCTCTTCCGACAAGGCTCTGCTCCCTCGACCATTAAAGTGCAGCTGGCGGCCATTTCTAACTTCCATGTGTTCTACGAGACCGCTCTTATGGGCCATAAACTTTGCAAGGCCTTTTTGAAAGGTGCCTGGTTACTGCGTCGTCCTGTGTCGGCACCCGTCATGCCATGGGATTTAAATCTGGTATTGCAAGCCATCACTTCTCCGCCCTTTGAGCCAGCTGCCACTTGCGAACTAAAATTCTTGTCCTGGAAGACTGCTTTCTTAGTGGCCATCACCTCGGCTAGAAGAGTATCAGAACTTCAAGCATTGTCCATTAGGCCCCCATATTTGATATTCCATAAGGACAGGGTTTCCTTGAGACTTAATCCGTCCTTCCTCCCTAAGGTGTCGTTTACAGTTAACCTCCACCAATCCATTGAGTTACCTCTGTTTTTTCCCAACTTTTCCAACAAGGCGGAGTTCAAATTTCATCAATTGGATGTGCATAGACAACTAAGATCCTATTTACACAGGACGAAACAGTTAAGAAAACGGGATCAATTGTTTGTCTCTCTTTCAGAGAATAGAACAGGTAGCTCTGTTTCCAAGTGCACAATTTCCAGGTGGAGTAAGGATTGCATTACCTTTGTTTACTCATCAGCAAGGCAGAAACTTACCTTTCCCAGTCAAGGCTCATTCCACTAGGGCGGTCTCGACTTCAATAGCATATCATGCCATGCTTTCCTTGGAATACATTTGTGCATCGGCCACATGGGCTTCTCATCACACCTTTATCTCTCATTACAAGCTGGACATGGCATCTAGAGGCCGGGCTTCCTTTGGTTCCACGGTTCTCAGGAGTATTTTCCTATGAGCCTCCCGGGTTAGAGGTGCTAGGGACGCTGTCCCATCAGTAATGAATGTAGGCGAGATAGGACCACATAACATCAGTTAGTTATGTACTTACCATAATGATCGATGTACGTGGTCCATCTCGCCTACATTCTTATGTACCCTCCCACCTGCCGCCCTGCCTGAAGGATTTGGAGGAAAATTGCTCTGAGACCCTTCAGAATCGGTTTATTTCCTTTTCCTGGTGGATGATATTCCTCTTAGTGAGGTTGGTGTATGTGGAGTGATTGCGATGTATGCAAACAAGATCTGGGGGGTTGGGAGAGGTGCATCCTGGGATACCAGTTAGCCCAGCCAATTAGAGACTTTGTGCTAGAAAATAGTCGGCAGAGTCGGGGCCGATTGCCGGCTCCGAACCCATCAGTAATGAATGTAGGCAAGATGGACCACATACATTGATCGTTATGGTGAGTACATAACTAACTGTTATGTTGTATCTTGCACTTGGGACCAAGCAGCGAAATTTCATTCAGCTGGCACTGCTAGGTACATCTGATCAACAAAGTTGGCTTTGACTTCTCTTCGGCAAGCTCTCTGTTGAGCTTAAGGAAATCAACACCTACTTCAGATGCAGAATGCAACTCAAAAAGCACCTCATCAAGCCAAATGCTCTTGCTTCAGTACAAGATATGTCACCTAACACATTCCTGTCTGCTTTCCACTTCTATGATCCTCTCACAGAATTACTGAAGGTTGATGCACCTTAAAAACCAATGTAAAATTTTACATTACACTTTTACTGTAATGTACACACAATTTTTCTATAAAACTATTCTGAACTGCTGTCATTGCTAACATTTCTGCCTTTTTTGGGCTGTGCCTAAAGTTGGTCACTTGATCAGTGCATTACAGTTATTTAAGTATGAATGAATGAAAAAATCAGTAGTATTATTGACTGATATTTTTAAGTCACAGTAGTTTGATTTACTGGAGGTGAAAATACCATTAGCTTAATTATCTTTGGATTTTGAAGTAGTTTGGCTTGATGAAGCCATACTTCAATTGTAAAAAATGCTGCAAGTCATGTTGGTGCTGTTTGACCGAAGAACCTGCATATGTTGAATCATCTGCATATTGGCTTATGTTTGATGGGAGGGAGAGACGTTGCATTTTATTTGTAAATATACAAAAGGAAGGAGTGTCATGATTATGCTTCAGTATTGAGGAAATGACAAACTAGTTGAGATCTGGTCTCATGTTAGAGAAGAACTTGACAATAAGTATTCCCCTAAGCTCTGTTAAAAGTGGGTCTTGCTGCCCTAAGGATCAAGACCTGCCAGTAGTGGCCAGCAAATGACAGAAGCAGAATTTAAAACTGCTTCGTTTCTGCCAGCTGTCTATGCCAGTAATTTGTCCCTGATCGAAAATGCATCTTGCATTCTATTTGACAGTGCTTGCTAAGTGCTTTTGCGGTTTTGAAAACTGTGAAACACTTTCCGCTTTATTTCTGTGTAACTAGTAGACTATGGAACATAAAGTTCCATGTACTACAGAGAATTATGATCTGTCTCTGATCCTAACCTGCTATGTGTTCTCAACATAGATGCCAAGATTCACCTCTTGAGCTTCACTGTTGAGGTGAATTTCTTGGCATCCATGTCTCGAACACATAATATGGTAACAATCAGAGACCCGATCGTAATCCTCTACATTAAAGACTAACAGTCCTAATATTGAACCTTGTGGCACATTTAATATTTATTGAGTAGTTAACAGCTGATCTACCCAGTCTACTCACTGTGTCCAGTGGCTAAGGTAACTTTTAATCCAATTGACTGCATTGTTAGGCCCAGTTCCTCGAGTCTAGACAATATGGGATGTGAAATTGTATAAAATTCTTTGGGTAGGTATAGAAGTAGGGATGCAACTTTTTCACCTTGATTTTGTCTTTCATAAACATGGTTAACATAAACATAAACCGCATTACTAACATGGTTTATGAAAGTTAGTGCTGTTTCTTTGTGTCCTGATCTAAATCCATGCTGTGTTGTGGAAGGTAATTTATTCTCTGTTAGGTAGTTGATTAATTGTAGGTGAATACCTTTTTCAGGTATTTCATATAGAGAGGATAAAATATGTATAGGTCTGTAGTTTGCCACCTTTATTTAAAGGAATAATATAAGATATGAAGAAGCAACCAGTCTCTGTTCATTTTATTTTATTAAAGTATTTTCTGCCGTACTGACTTTCTGCTTTTTATTTTTATTTACTTAATTTTACTTGCGTCAGTGTTTTTAGTCCTTACTTCTGGTTTTCTGGTAATAATATAAGATTCTTTCCAGAGTTTTGCACTATAGCCTCTTGGAGAGAGTGATAAGTATAGATACTGTGCATGCAGTGGCATCCACAGCTGTTTTGAGATATTTTTCTGGAAGGCTGTTTGCTGCAAGTGAGGTGGGTTTAAGTTTTAGAATATTTTGGCTTAAGAGGTTACTATCCACTTTTTCTCGGGAACCAGAATATAGTCTAAATCAACCTTAGATTAGATAGAAAATGTACAGAAAAGACAGATTGTTGGCTTGGATTTGTTAATGTTGGATTTTTTTTTTTTATTATTTTCCTTTTGATTGTGAGTGCTGTACCTTTGATCAATACATGAGGTTGATATATATGTGAAATTAACCAATGGAAGCATTTTGTATATATTGTATATAATATGTGAATTTGTAATATGGTTGTGAAAAATAATAAAAAATGATTATTGAAAAAAAAAAAGAATGAATTTTTTTAATCATGTTGTTTGTAGTAAATAACAAGGTAGTAGTGACACTGTCTGCATCCCTTTCTGCTGTGTTGGGCATGTACTGACTGTATTAAGGGAGTTAGCACGGTTTATGCAGAATTAATTAAATCTCCACTCAAAATGACATGAAAAACAGAAGAGCAATAGACATCAGATGCATTAAAATACACAAAATGTTTAAGGAGGAACCAGGATGTAAAGCCCCTGTATGTATGTATGACACTAAAATCCTGGCTAGCTTCGTTTTCACAAGCCACAGAAAAACTCCAGTTTTCTAAAATACATATTGCCTTCAGAGTAATATAAATAGTCAGATGGGAACGATATTAAAAATCTGGTGACTTTGGATTTTTAGTTATGATCTAGTAAAAACAGTGGACAGTATTAAAAAAGACTCTAGATTCTGGTCAATTCAGACTTCATAGTCTTTTTTTTTTTATTACACTGTAGTGCATGGAGTGTGCGGATTATGTTCTGATATTCAGAAAAAGACAAAATCAGTTAAGTGCTAGAGTGGTGAGAGATCCAACCTTAACAAGCATTAAACACCTCCTGCTAAAGTTGTTAAGGTCAGGTCTTGCACTAGGTAGTAAAAGAAATTGGCAGTATAAAAAAACAGCAGCAGAATAAAAGATTTGTTTCTACATGCTGTCAAATAACATTGTTCCTGACTTCCTGCTCGAAACCTAGAAAATTACTAGAATAACAGGATGCGAAGTCTGAAACCTAAATGTATGCCATTATCTACTGTCTTCAGTCCTGAGTAATTTCTTTGAAAACCACTGACTTCATGAGGAACACGCCCAACATATGTGGCAAAAATTTGGGCTGTTGTGAGGCATGGAAGCGTGAGTGCAAGCATTAGGTACATTGTTACACTACCTTTCTGTGAAAGTATTTGCTACGTGTTTTGTGACCTTGAAAGCTGGTAAAATGCTTTTTTTTCATCTTTACTGCAACTTGTAGTACATGGAACAAGTAAAGCTCTATGTTTTACAAAGAATTATGATTGGCTAGCTGATGCTAACCTAATAGTTTGTGTTCTTGACATCGATGAAAGAAACTCGAGAGGGCTCACACACAATGCAGTTAGCATCAGTGAACCACTCATAATCCTCTGTATTGTTAACATCCATGAATTGCATAATCCCATGATGTAGCAGCATGTTACTTCCTGTCTATTTTGTATGGCTCAGCTGTACTGAGTTTACTATATGCCACATTTTTTGTATACCGTAGTGCCCAAAAATGTCATACTGTCTGTTCAATATTGCTTGTAAATTCCAGATGCTTAGTACTTGAATTTAACCCCCCCCCCCCCCAAAAAAAAAATTGTTCAATTCTGCTGTTTGGCTGTTAAAGGTGAAATCCACAAGTCAGATGGTTTCCTTCTAGTCCATGACCTCAGAATGTAGAAGTCTCTGTTGCTTGTATGTTTTTTAGCAGGTAGAAAGTTGTCCTACTGTGTAACCAGGAGGGTATTCATGTACTTGTATACACATATTCATGGGGTTTGTTCTGACCCATAGCTCTCAACTGTACAGATTTTGGCAGAATGTCCAGATTTTTGACTCATTTTTGTCCATTTTTCATAAAATTATAGTTTTCTGGCAAATCATTTGAGGACTGAATTCAGAAAATAATGGCAGAGATTGGAGTTGGAGACTTCATATACTTCAGAAAATTCATTCTAATGCAAAACCTGTTATTTTATCAACTTTCTAAGTTTCTAAGAGCAATATTTAAAAGTGTCCGTATTTCCGGGCCTTTGTCCCCCCATTATTTGTGACTGTGTCCAGATTTTTTGGTCTAGGAGGTATGTAATCTGACCTCTTCCTGGCCTGTGTACTGTATTGAGTGGATATGTCATAGACTGTGAATTTGCTGGTGGCCACTACAACTTTACAGACAGATTTGTTGGTCTGTTATTGCATCGATGGGGCAGGCTTGTTGTTAATACATGATTGCAATCCTTTCCCGTAAATGCAGAGGAATCCAGTGGAAGATTTGAAATGGGATATGCACATGCACACACACAATCCCTTACCTGCCTCAAGCTACAACCAGATCTTGAGCATTGTGTCACTTTGAGCTATCCGGGACTGGAAGTGAATCTCTGGGCAATAGGGTCACTGTCACTTTTGCCTTTCATTGCTTGTTTGGTAGTTTTTTTCAGTGTCTGGCATGAACTTTACATGGCTTTTACAATTTGGGGAGCCACACCTTCCAGAGTGGCCATTTTGTGGCAGGTGGTTTGAATGAACCTTCATGGCAGGGTAACAGTATGTTTCAGGAACAGTTAGGATGTAGTCTTTTGGGTTTATCATGTTGCTAGGAAGCCTGACATTATCAAGGCTGGAGTTTGCCTGAGCTGCATTGCTTTTAGGTGTAACCCACAAAGCAGATACTAGCAATGATAAGCTGAGGACTCTCCCCTGATGGTTAGTGAAACCTGACTCTAGCATAATTGTATGCACATAACTTCAGCTTTGTAGAGTTCCTAGAACTCCCTGGAGAATTCAGTTTTTGTTGACCCATCTTCCCTTGTCCTCCTCTTTGAGCAGGGAAAGCTTCATTACCTTTTTTGCTGCTTTCTTTGGTTTCGTCAGGACCTGCAGAATTAAGTAGGGAGACATTAGGTGTTATGGGAAGAGAAGTGTGGTTATGTAGTCTAGGAAAGCTGTATCTGCCAAGCTGAGTATGCATTACACATGCAAGTCATAATGGTTATTGAAGACTGGATTCTTCAAGCAGTGATATGGTGAGCATCAAACTTCATTTCTTTCTCATTTTTATAGCAGTGTCATGGACTTAACTTTCTTGTACTCCTCAATTTGAACTCCTGTACAGCATTCTTTACTGTAAAATCCTATGCCAGATGTATGAATGTTTTATACTAAGACAGACTGAACACTGAAGTTATGCATTTTGTCTGTTACCTTCCACCAGTTTTGATATGGCTTTCCCAGAGTGAAGTAATATGATTGCACATTACTGAAAAAGGCAACAGCTTGTGTTTGTTTTCAGGTTTCACATTAAGCAAGACTGTACATTCAGAATACATTTAGTTCAGAATTTTAAATGAGGCTCTGTTTGCATTTAGGAAATGTGAATACTAACCAACTACGTTTCAGTGCCTTTTCATTTATGTGAAATGTTTGGTATCCTCTTACATATGATAAGTAAGGGACTATATGAACTAATTCAAATATGTCTTTGTGATTTGCACATACACCATGAAACGTGCCTAATTATGTATACTTTAAAAGATGTATAGGGTAAATAATCTTATAAATGTGTATGTTGAATTTGTAAAGTAAAAACAGGTAATCTTTGAAGTAGCAGTTGTTTTACTAGGTAGACACTGTGATATTTAAGTGTATATGGTAATTGGGTTGTATCATTTATGTGCAGCAATTTTGTAGTGCTTTTCGCACACTTGTGCTGGTGATTTAAATTGCTTCCTAAATAGTGTATATTTTAAGCACTTGGTTATGCAAGTTAGGTTATCCCAGTAAACTGTAAGAGCAGGCAGTATAAAAACTGTATAGGACCACCCAGATGAGTGAGGTCTGACACCACAGGTGGAGTGTGCTGCAACTTTCTGGAATGTCTGGTATTGCCCAGTACTACTGTCCCTGGAGAGGTATCATTGCACATGGAAATCTTGAATAAACATTTGTCAACTTAGAAAATGTAGAACATATAACTAATGTAAATGAACACATTTTACAGCAGCACAGTTCTTGAAGCAATAGGGTACTCATGTTTTTCATTTAACAGTTGAACATTTCTGGAAGTCCTTGCAAATCCATTGCTTTCATAGCAGAGGATGAAGTTTTGTTGTTAGTAGGGCATGAAGTTTACAAGATATTTTCACTTCTGTTTCATCTTTTTTGCATGATTTCATTTTCTTTCCATGTTATGCTTGAAGTGGTTCAACAGCATTTGAGACCATGACAGTAGGGCTGCATTGAAGGGATCCCTCAGTGACTGTACAGTTTTACATAAAAAAAATCTATTCTGATGAAATGTTTTATTCCTCTGCAAAAGGGTGTGTGATGTTGCTGTGCATTTCAGAGCGCCTGGGGATGATGGAGCTTGCAGGCAATGATGCAGAAGGGGTGAGAGAGATTACTGCTATCACAGAGTCGTGCACCAGCGATAGGGGATGTTACTTGATGTTTTCAAGATGTAGACAGCTGATAAATGATGGAGAGGGGAAGGGAGGTTATCATATATCAATCGATGCAAAGGTGAAACTCCAAATGTGATGTCCGTGATGACGGGGAGTACCACCCTGTAAAGAGGGCAAGTAAGTAGATGGGTAAGAATCTAGAGTAAACACCTTGGTGATTAGAGGAAAGGGAGTACTAGAGTTGCCTGTTTGCTACATTCCCCAACAATTAAGAACTTACAGTCCTTAATTCACAACATAATCTCCAACTCTTATTAAAAACCATGCTTATCCCTGGAGACTTCAAAATTAACTTTTGGGAACCCTCAAAACAAGACCTAGATGAATTTTTGGTTGACCTCGAACTCCTCCAGCTAATACATGAACACACCAGTTGCAACCTCCACTTTTAGCATCACAGACCTCTAGACCACCTAATAACCAACCAGTCAGTATTTTGACATTTCACCCATTAACATCCAGCTCCCCAACTATGTGACCACTGCACTGTAACTTTCAACATCATAATCAAATTAACTCTCAAAATTCTGTGTCTCAAACCTAAATCCTAAATTTATCCAGCTGAATACAAACCTTAGCACTGTACACCCTTGCTATTATCCCAAGATGCAGCCAAAGCAGCTGAAACAGTCAGTCCTACCCTTGTACATGTACAAAAAAAAAAATTCCATGCTATTGTAAGGTTAACCTAACGGACCTGATTGGCTCACCAGAGGGCTTAAACATTTGATATAGCTCTTCAGTGAAGTATGGCATACTTTGAAAAGTAACCAAACCCTGCCAGCCGCATCTGGTGTATCCTTCTCAGGAACGTAACCAAACAATTCATTATGTGACATAAATCAAACTCCACAAAAACAAACAATTCACACGACTAGCATGAAGTCAACTTACTCATTGGTCACAGAAGCCCCAACTCCTACCTGTTGTGTACTGCCATTCTACCTTACAGTGGTCAAAGCTAAAGACATTGAACCATTACTTAAAGAAATCTTGGAAAGCAATGTGCTTGGTAGGTGAGACACTGGTGTTGCTATGAGTCATGGGTGCTGTGGGAACTGTGTTAGCTGTAGCAGTCTTGTGTTTTGGAGGTCTCTGGCGTTTTGGTAGGTTTTTTGAGAGGACCTCCACATATGTTAATTTTTGTTAGATTATTTTTTGTATGAGTAGTGGTACTATGTGCATGTTTAGTGGTGGGTAGGTTGACATCCTCTTCTGTTACTATTTTGAGTGCGAGAAAGCATGGATTCAAGGTTCTTGGTGTAGATACGTCTCTCATACTCTATACTAGAGTGAGTTGTTAATAGAGGGTTGTCTGTGTACGTGAGGCAAGTGCTACACTGCCTCATGAAAGAACACAAAGATCCTGGGGGTGCACATCTCAGATAACCTATCCTGGTTGACTCATATTAGCCAGACAGTGAAGAAAGCACAACAATGTCTGCACTTCCTATGGAAACTGAGGAAGGCAAACCTGTCTCAGTCCATCCTCAAAGCCTTCTACAGGGGGGCAGCAGAGAGTATCCTCTCAAATAACATCATAGTTTGGTATTGGCAACTGCAAAGCATCTGATTGCAAGGCTTTCTTGAGGGTAGTGAGGACAGCAGAAAAAAAGTCATTTGACTGTCTGTGTGTGGGAAAGGGTGAGGAAGATGATCAACAATCCCACTCAAACTGACCATGGTATGTACCTCCACCTTTCCTCAGGCAGGCAGTATTGCAGCTTACACTGCAAAACCTCTAGACTGAACAGGAGCTTCTTCCCTCTAGCCATAAGGCTGCTGAACTTGAATGCCAGGCATGGCCGTGAATAATTACTTCAGCTATAGTAATCCCTCTGGCAAATTGCTTCAATATGCTATCACTACCTGAATGTGCAGTAGTCAGGAGTGAGGCACCACTCCATACATGTGCAATATGAGCATCAGAATATATCGTACTACAACTGATTAAGTGCAATATTCTAAGCAATCACAATGTGAAGTCATAGTCTTGCAATACCTACTAGTATATTACTGCCTAATGTCTTCCTGTCCAATTGTGGTAATTTGTTGCGTTAATATTTAAATTTTTACTGCATGTGCATTACTCTTACTGTCAATCAAACTGTGTTCATTATGTCTTGCATGGGGACCAAAGCAAAGTAATTTAATTCAGCTTGCACTGCTGTGTATATCTGATCGACAATCAAGTTTACTTTGACTTTGAGACCCAAGTCAATAATGTTGGCAGGAGAAACAAGGGTGGCCCAGCTGTCCTTAATGCTAGGTTGATGACTGTTATCACTAAGGGTGACTTTTCAGGATCGCTTAAGAAGGAGCTCAGTGGATTTCTGCTTAGTTTTTTTTTTTTTTTTGTTAGGCTGAAACCTATTAAACTATCATGGTGTGGATGGGAGGAGAAATTGGAGTAGGAGTTATCTTGAAGAAACAGTATGCCAAGAATGTTTTGGAGGTGAAAAGAGTGTCTCAGAGTGATGTTTATGAAGATGGAAATTGATGGTGTGATGAGTGTTAGTGTATATGCTCCCGAATTTGGGTGTGCGATGGATGAGAAAGAAAAATTTTGCAGTAAGTTGGATGAAGTGGTGGTAAGTGTACCCAAGAGTGAGAGAGTGGTGATAGGAGCGGATTTCAGTGAGCATGTTGGTGAAGGGAACAGAGGGGATGAAGAAGTGATGGGTAGGTATGGTGTTAAGGAAAGAAATGCAGAAGGTCATTTGGTACTGGATTTTGCGAAAAGGATGGACATGGCTGTGGTGAATACACATTTTAAGAAGAGGGAGGAGCGTAGGGTGACATACAAGAGTGAAGGAAGATGCACACAGGTGGATTATATCCTATGCAGGAAGACCAGTTTGAAGGAGATTGGAGAGAGTAAAGTGGTGACAGGGAAAGCATGGTTAGGTAGCATAGGATGGTGGTCTGTAGGATACGCTGGTGATAAGGAATGTGTGGACAGTGCCAAGGATCAAATGGTGGAAGTTGAAAAAGGGTAATTGTGAGGTGGAGTTCAGGGAACAGTTAAAACAGGCACTGGTTGGTAGTGAAGAGTTAGCAAATAGCTGGCTTAACTACAGCAGAGCTGGTAAGGTAGACGGCTAGAAAGCTGGTGTGACATCTGGACAGAGGAAGGAGGACAAGGAGACCTGGTGGTGGAATGAGGAAGTACAGGAGATGAAGAAAGTAGAGATGAGTATAAGAAGATGAGGCAAATGGCAAAGAGAGAGGTGGAAAGGCTAAGGATAAGGCATATGGAGAGTTGTATGAAAGGTTGGACACAAAGGAGGGAGAAAAGGACCTGTACCGATTGGCTAGAGGGACCAAACTGGGAAGGACATGCAGCAGGTAAGGGTGATAAAGGATAATGAGGGAAACATACAATTGAGGAGAGTGTGTTGAGCAGATGGAAAGAGTACTTTTGAGGGGCTGATGAACAAAGAATGAGCGAGCGAGAAGGTTGGATGATATGGGGATAGTGAATCAGGATGTGGAGCAGATTAGCAAGGAGGAAGTAAGGGCAGCTATGAAGAAGATGAAGAATGGAAAGGCTGTTGGTCCAGATGACATACCTGTGGAAGCATGGAAGTGTTTAGAAGAGATGGCAGTGGAGTTTTTAATCAGATTGTTTAATGAAATCTTGGAAAGTGAGAGGTAAGAATAAGGGTGATGTGCAGAGCTGTAGTAACTACAGAGGGATAAAATTGATCAACCACAGCATGCAGTTATGGGAAAGAGTAGTGGAAGCTAGGTTAAGAAGGGAAGGGATGATTAGTGAGCAGCAGTATGGTTTCATGCTGGGAAAGAGCACTACAGATGCGATGTTTGCTTTGAGGGTGTTGATGGAGAAGTATAGAGAAGGGCAGGAGTTGCATTGTCTTTGTGGACTTGGAGAAAGCATATGAGAGTGCCTAGAGAGGATTTGTGGTATTGTATGAGGAAGTTGGGAGTGGCAGAGAAGTATTTAAGAGTGGTACAGGTCTTGTATGTGGGTAGTGTGACAGTGGTGAGGTCTGCAGTAGGAGTGACGGATGCATTTAAGGTGGAGGTGGGATTACGTCAAGGATCAGCTCTGAGCCCTTTTTTATTTGCAATGGTGATGGACAGGTTGACAGACAAGCTCAGACAGGAGTCCCTGTGGACTGTGATGATTGCTGATGATGATGTGATCTGTAGTGAGACTAGGAAAGAGGTTGAGGAGACCCTGGAGAGGTGGAGATATGCTCTAGAGAGAAGAGGAATGAAGGTCAGCAGGACTAAGAATGTGTCTATGTGAATGAGAAAGAGGATAGAGGAATGGTTAGAATGCAGGGAACAGAGTTAGCAAAGGTGGATGAATTTAAATACTTGGGATCAACAGTTCAGAGAAATGGTGAGTGTGGAAGAGAGCTGAAGAAGAGAGTATAGGCAGGGTGGAGAAGAGTGTCAGGAGTGATTTGTGACAGATGGGTACCAGTAAGAGTGAAAGGGGAGGCCTAGAAGAGGGTAGTGAGACCAGCTATGTTACATGGGTTTGGAGACTGTGGTGTTGACAAAAAGGCAGGAGTCAGGGCTTGAGGTGGCAGAGTTAAAGATGTTAAGATTTGCATAGGGTGTGACTCAGATGAACAGGATTAGGAATCACTATATTAGAGGGTGAGCTCAGGTTGGATGATCTGGAGACAAAGCCAGAGAGATGAGATTGCGTTGGTGTGGACATGTGCTGAGGAGGGATGCTGGGTATATTAGGAGAAGGATGCTAAGGATGGAGCTGCCAGGTAAGAGGAAAAGAGGAAGGGCTAAGAATAAGGTTTATGGATGTGGTGAGAGAGGACATGCAGGCGGTTGGTGTGACATAGCAAGATGCAGAGGACAGGAAGAAATGGAAACAGATGATCTGCTGTGGCAACCCCTAACAGGAACAGCCGAAAGAAGAAACTTAATAGGTTTCAGCTCGCTAGCAGTATTTCTTTGACCAGGAATGTACTAAGGATGAGGGGTACACTAAAGTGCTACAGCTGTATCTAAGGGAAAAACTGTTGAAGTATTCTGTCTGGCAGTGGAACACAATTGCACAGCAGTGCTATATGACACACAAATGAGCAGAAACCTGCTGAAATGCAGGGCTTGCATACCAGAATGTAAAAACTTGAAAAAAATTTAAAAAAGGTTCAAAAGGGTCATAGGTTCTTAGATTAGTACTAGGCTAAATGCGCTTGTGGGCCATTTAAGCCTAGCTAATTACCCCATGTGAGTATCGAACTTGCACCTTGTGACTGTAAGGCAAACATCCTAACCATTATGCCAACCTCCCTCTCCCACCAATGAGGATGCTTACTCCAAGCCCTAGACCAACCACCCTTCACCAGACAGGTTCCAATCGGCATATTCCTCTCACTAGAGTGCAGAAAGGCCCCTTCCAATCCAAGATCGCCTGGAAAACATGCTCAGAACAAACAGCCACTACAAACAGACCCAGATGCAGCAAACCTTTATCTGTGCTATGCTACATCTACTAGCTAACATAGTTTAGGTAGGAACCACGAGAGAACATTTAACACAGCAGAAAAATAGCAGTGAGACACTAAAAAATGTTTAAAACAGCAGAAAATCAGCAAAAAGAAACTAAAGAATGTTTTAGACTATTAACAAATCAGTTATTTTAATACTTCTTGGTGGGAAAACCTGAACAAGCAGAACAGATTGCTTTTCAACAATGAAGTGCTCTTTTTCCCGGGTCTATATTAGAATCTCGAGGGTTTAATGCTTCGAATCACTAAAGATCGAACTTTAGTGATCGAAACCTTAAACCATCAATTCTAGTAGACCCTATAAAAAAAAAAGTAAAGTAAAGGATGTTTAGGCAGGGGGGTTGCGCCTCCATAACCCCCCGCTACTTAAATATACCAACTCCAAGATCGCACTTCAACGGAGTATGGTGCGGAAAGGGAAGATTTCCCTTTCCTACACTGTAGTGCAATCTCGGAGTTGGTATATTTAAGTAGCGGGGGGTGCAGGGGGGCTTGCACCCTGCCTACACTCGTTAGTTTTTTTGGGGGGTTTTAAAAATATTTTTATCGGGGTTTGATTGTTTAATAGTTTGATGCATACAGTTCGATGTTTATGCATTCGAACTATTAAACTTTCGAGATTATAATATAAATCCCTTTTTTCCCCATCAGTTAAACTGAAAAGCATTTTTTTCTGTGTAGAAATTATGTTGTTTACTTTGTGGGACTGGCAAAGTGTTTTTTACGGGGGGGGGGGGGGCTAAAAGCTTAACATTTTTACAGACTCTTGCTTTTTGTTTTTCCTAGGGAGATATTGTCATGCTGTCAGTTCCATGGCCAGCACCTCTTCCACTCACAAAAAAGAAAAAGTTAAGCAAACAGCCTTTGCTATCACAGCAATCTAGTAATTTGCCTCAAGTACAGGTGGGTGACTCTGATGAAGTCATTTGTTGTACAGCAGACCACTCATCTTTTATCCCAGATCCCTGTGGTGTAGCATCTACAGCCACATTGGGACCAGGTTTTAGCCACGTCCTTTGCAGCTGTTGGGGTCCCCTCAGTGGGCAAGAGAGGGCCACTCTTGTTGGTCCTGGGAGAAGTAACCAGGAAGACTTCCCTGTTTTCAGAATGTTGTGCCTATCCATATGGAATCTGCTGTTGCCATTTTTAACACTGTTGGCCCTATTTTTTTCATTCAAAAAGATGAAAACTTAACATGTTTATTACTCCTCAAATTTCCTTAGGCAGGAGTAGTTTTGGGTCTGGCTCAGGGTTTTTTTATTCAGGCTTTGGATCCTTCTCATTGCTTTCTGGTAAAAGAAAGAAGGATGCCTCTTTTCCTGAAGAGATTCCAGATTTTGAATCTGGACAAGAAGATTTTCATGTCCGACTTAGAAGAGAGCTTAGTTTCCAATTCTCCCTTGGGATTCCTCTCATTGATACTATTTTCAGAATGTGCCGGTGTTTTCAGCAGTAGTATTCTGTGGTTTCTTAGTCCCTCAGAAAATTTTATGAGCTATTTCAGAAGGAATTTCCTGAACTTTCTCCAATTCCTCCTCTTCAGTCATCTTTACAGAATGTGTCTCTCTCTCCTGATAGCCAGCCAGCTGCCCCTAAAAAAAGGCAGTTGGAATCTCAGTCTTTTTAACCTTTTTTACACTCTTCCCAAAGCTGATGCAACAGCTATAGTTTAGTAATTCTTACTGCTGCTAAACTGTTAATTCCTATCCTACTGTTTCTGATAAGGATGGGAAGATTATTAATGGGACTGTGAAATAGTATACGCTTCTGCAACTTTAATTTTCAAAATTTTGAATTGTGAAGCACATATGCTAGTTTATTCTGAATAATTGGGAAAGTATGAAGAATGTTTTGTCTGCAGTTTTCTTGTGAGGCAAAATCAGCTTTAAATAATTTAGTTTCTTGTATTGTATTAGTCCCTGCTCAGTGTTTACAGTGCGTGTATGACTCCACTGATATTCTTCCAGGGCTATGGCCTCTAGTACTGTTTTGATGTGGTTTGCTTGGCTGTATTCTCAGAACCTCCAAGAGGAAGTGAATAATGAGATTTTTTCCTCCTTTGGATAAAGAGTCACTTTTTGGTTCCTTTGCTGTAGAGGTGATCAGAAAGTGGGATGAAAGGGGTGAGTTAAACCAGGGAGTCTCTAATATTTTCTGGCTTTTTCCTGTCCTCCTTTTTTTAGGGGATTCTCTAACCCCTCATCCAATCTTAGCAAAATGGCAAGGGTGTTACAAACAATTCAGGAACCCCAAAACCAAGACAGACTAACATGTCAGTTTGATTTTTTTAAGTGATCTTCTTCCCTCCTCTCATCCTGGCAGTCCTTTTTCCCTTTCAGAAAGACTGAATCTCCATCTTTCTCTTTGGCAACATGTAGTTTCAGGCAAATGTGTTCTGAAGATGTTCTAGATGACAGTGAGAGGGTAATCCTGTTTACGAGGAGGTTACCAGTCTGTTTTGCCAGACCAGTCTGTTTTATTTCCACCTGTCTCATTACATGCTGTTCTAGAGAGTGATAGAACCAGTTCCTCCTTCTGGATAAGCAATTCACAAAAAAAAAAAAAAAAAAAAGTAGGATATATGTATGTCTCCCAAACATGCAATAAAATCTAGAAGATTTAGGATTTTTGCCTGGAAATGTTTACTTGGGGTATAAAAATATCTGTAGACTCCAGAGAATTTTTCCTTGGGCAGACAGCAAATGTTGGAGGTGTGAAAGGGAAGAAAGAGGTAGCTGGGAACCTATTTTCTGGGAGTGCGATGAGTTGGCGGACTTTAAGGATTCCCTTAAAGTGTCAGAGTTGCTGGGTGGTCAGATTGGTCTGACGAGGGAGATGATTTTTCTGAGCTATGATGCAGAATCGGAATTGCCTAGACATGGTAAGGCATATATATTGAAAAAGGCCATTGGGCCGAAACCGGTTTGTTTTTCATGTTTTGTGGGGCCACATATTAAATATTTCTATTTCCAGTTGGGTGCTGGCTGTTTTGTGACTGCTCTCATCATTTTTGAGACTTGGCACCTGCCATCCGTGCAGAATCTTTTGTTGCGGTTGTTTGTGATGTCTAACTTCAAAATGATATAACGTGACAATGTTGCCCTTTTTTCCTCATTCAAGTTTTGTGGTAACACTAGGGATGGTAACACAGGGATTGGGGTTTGGCTTAATGGTCAAGGTGTTTACATAACAGACACAGGGTGCAACATTAGGTACTCACCTTTGCGAGAATTTGGCTAGTTTTAGAATGGCCTGCAAGGGCAGCTAGCCTAGTAATTAACTATGAACTGCTTTTAAAAGATGCTTGTCATGACATTTCTTTTCATCCAGACTTCAGGCATTTCTTAAAGTTCTTTGTCTGGATCATATTTTTAGCTCTCTGCCTTAGCCTTTGAACTATTGCGTTTTGCTGTACTGACCAGAGCAGAACTATTACTGGCAAGGACAAGGGCCACTTTACCAAGGCCTTGGCTTCTTCTGGCTGTTAGGAAAGGTTTGGATTGTATAAGTATTTTAGAAACAGCACGTTGGTCCTGACTCTGCATACTTTTAAAAAGTGCTATAAGCTTGATTCCATCTCTAGGTCTAGATCAGGCTTTGCTAGGCCGATTGTCCAGGGGCTCCTGGATTCTTTTCCTCTCACTTCTCAAATGTAGTTAGCCAGGGTAATCTATGCATATAGCTAAGGCTACTTGCAGCCAGGGTAATCTATGCATATAGCCAAGGCTACGTGGAGCAGTGATCATTATGATGAACATAGTACAGTTGTGTAAGTAAACTTACCTTAACAGTAGATGTTTGAATGATTACTGCGGAAGTAACCACTCTCTCCTTCTACCCACCATGTTTTTTGGTGTGCCTTTTATGGCATGGTGTGGACATTTGTCTTTTAGACAGCTCAGCTCAAGCTGCCTGACAGTTTGGGTGTGTGGAAGGCGCCCTGAAGCTTTGGAAGCTGGCTGGCTGCCATATCTTTGGCAGGATATAACCCATACAGTTAAGGCTACTGTAGCAGCAATAATTTGAACACCTATTGCTATGGCAAGTTTACTTGCATAGCTATATTTTCATACTGCATTTTTACCTTCCTGACATGCTTATGCCAGTTATGTGAAAGAAACCTCTTTTAATACTTACTTTACCTAGTTCTGATGCAGTGTTTTGAAGAATGTCTCTAATTTGTGCACTGCTTATTTTAGAGTTCTTGTCTGTTGTGACTGCCCCCCCCCCCCAAAAAAAAAATGTTTGAAAGTTATATCTGCTAGCTGCTAGAGTGGCCATAGAGAATCTCTATTCCCTGTGCTAAACATTGATTCTACACTCTGGTACCTAAGCAAAAGGATTAACAGAGTCCTCCAGCTGTAGCTTTACTGACCTCTTGAGTTTAGTTCAACAGAGCCTCTGTATGTAGTGCTCCATGTTTTCCTATATTTGTTCATCCGTCCCAGTAGTTGTTGATCTATACTTTGGTACCAGTAGTTCTGTTCTTCTCTATGTCCGTACCTGATTTCATGTAGAACTCCGTATCACCAAGTAGTTTGTATGTGCTTCCTCGCACCATCTAGCACCTTTCTTACCCCATTATGAGCCACTTTATTGTATGTGCTGTAATTTTGTTGCAAAAGCTTTATTACTGAGAAATATTTGAAACAGCTTTCTGCTCTCCCTTACCCTGTTTAGATGTATAATTATAAGGTTAACACCTCTAAAATTGAGATCATATAACTACTTTACCTGTCTACAGATGTCCAACATCTTGGCTTATTCCTGTTGTGAACTCCCTTTATTTCTGGAGTTTAAACCAAAATGCAGAAAAAAACAAGAGAAAAACGAAATAGTAAGCCACACGGCAAACCAGTACAACTCATCAAAGATACAGCTAAAAAGACTTCTTTATTATCAAGGCAATAATCCATTTAAAGACTGCATTAGATAAAACCTTTCTTAAAAGAATAATTTTCAAACACTGTTAAGATCACATGACTGCCAAGCCCCCATCGAACATTCAAAAATTTAAAGTGACATTAAACTATTTTATACATATCAAAATAATATGTAAATAGAATCTCATTGAGTAAGCATTTCTTAGATGAACGTCATCTTTTGAAAGAAATGTTTACGAAAAGGGATACCTGGAAACTTTTGTTATGAATTGATGTATGAGGTTGTAAATAAAAAGGAAAAAAAATATTTCATCCCTATTTTAGCAGGTGAGGAGGATAAAAGTGAATTACTAAAAGATCGGAATTTGCATATAAAAAACACGGATTATAAGAAGTCCCTTATTACTTCTTTTACAGTGGATAGTAAGATAATTAATTGGATTACATCTAAGAACTGGCCTATAATGAACAATGATAGACTGGTTAAGGAGGAGGTGGGGGAAAGCCCAATAATATATAGAAAAGGAACAAAGCTAAAGAATTTGAGACTGTGAATGGTAATTGCTTAATTCAAAATTGTAAGATAAGTAAATGCGGATGCTGCAGCTATTGCAAGTTTATTAACATTGGGGAAACCTTTTTGATTTCTGATGAGCGTTTTAAGATGCAAGAGAGATGACTGTAGTACGTCAGTGTATGTAGCATTATGCCAAACGTACCCTGGTTTCTGTGTATGTAAGACAGAGTAGAAGTTAAAGGATAGAATATATGAACACACTTATGAGATTAGAAAGGAAAAATTAACTAATGCTCTATTTAAACACATGTACAAAAATCCAGGGCACCATTTTAAATTTATGATACTGGAGAGAGTGGTACCAAACTTGAGAGGGTCCATGGACACTGCATTATGAGAGGAAAAAATTATACTGGCAACTTTGCCTAAACACAGGAAGTTGGCCAGGTTTAAATGAAGTATCATCTGTTTCTTGTTTATTGAAATTAAAGGCACATCAAACATAGTTTATTGTGGTCAATAGGAAAGGATTATTCAAGGAAACAAGACACTAGTATTTTTGTTACCCATGCCATCTCGTATTTTAATTTGTCTGTCTAGCTGACCACAAGTGACTTTTTTCAGTGGTACAGTTTTTAGAAAGCAATAACGTTAAGTTTTAGGAAACCATGAAATGCACTTTGGACATTGTTAATGTAGGTCGTTATTAATAAACAGGGAATTGATTGTTCAGCCATAGGATGTAAACTAGTGTATGTACTTGAGTTTTGTGTAGGCTTCACATTAACCAATATATTTGTGAGGATCCTATAAGACAAGAGGAGATATCCTGTTATGGGGTCTAACCCCATTCAGAATTAGGGTCACATTGCTTTGCACCTGCGGAGTACCAGGATATGCTGCTACTCCCATACAAACCTAAATTAGGTTGCGTTTCTGCAAGAATGAATGAAGCTGTCTGCACAGCCTTTCTGGACTAATTTTCTGCTGATTATGGTTTTCCTAGCCATCTGATATCTGTCAACAGATGTGTAAAATGTAAATATCAGTTCTGTTTTTTATAGGGTAGGATACATTGCTCCATGATTTTATTTTGATAAAGAAGTAATTCCCTAGTATTTGCTGGATGACTTTCATAGTGACGGCAGATTATCTATTTGATCTCTCTATTACTGCTGCCTCAGACAATTCTGTTAGAATGTGAGTACATATCCCTGGTGAAGGTTGCCTGCAGTTAGACTCCTGGCACTCTGGAAAATTGTATGGCCAGTTTACATCAATCTGTACAGACTGGAGAGCACTCTGCTTTTTTATTCTTAGACCATTGCACATTCATAGTAAGTATATTTTCAGGTATAGAAAGAAAGGAGAAACGTTTTCCCCCCATCAGGCTGAATAAATTGTCGTTCATTACCTTTCTCCCTATGAAGACAGAAACATTTGCATTTACACTGCATTTGCTTTTATAATCGAACCCAGTGTTTGTGTGCCTTGGTCAGTAGGACATGTACTGTCAGTTTCTTAGCACTGCAGAGGAGTTCATTTTAA
The DNA here is from genome assembly GCF_019279795.1 of Protopterus annectens. Classification (NCBI taxonomy): domain Eukaryota; kingdom Metazoa; phylum Chordata; order Ceratodontiformes; family Protopteridae; genus Protopterus; species Protopterus annectens. The sequence goes on along the minus strand of NC_056745.1, from coordinate 678,482,746 downwards.
TTATCTCTTCCTTCAAAGTCAGTACTTTTATTCATACCTTGAGGTATGCAGAGTACATTTTAGAAGAGCTATAAAGGATGTGGTGTTTTGTGGGGCAAATAAAGAAATTTGTATGTGGGCATTCGCATCACAGTTTAGGATAATGTTAGGGAATTTAACTACCATAGGTTTTGAAATAAAAAGCAACATTTTCTCATTTCGGTACTGAACATCAGTGCTGGGATACAGTGTCACTGTGGCACTGTTTTGAGGCAAACTGCTTTCCAGCTATTTTTGCAATGTTGTGAATCAACTACATTACTCTATCTATGCACATAGCCCACTTGTATGAATTTGCAGATCCCAGACTAGGAAAAAAAGTGCAGTTTCAAAGGAAGCAGATACTACTTTGTTATGTAAATAATATAGAATCTCCAGCTTTTCCCAAACCTTCCTACCCCATTGCACTGCCTTTATCTCATGAAATCTAGTTTAGTTGTCTGTTGCTGTTACTTGGACTTGATGAGTTAGATCATTCTTTGAATTTTCGGTAGCATCACCAGTTCCTACAATACAATTAATTTTGCTATTGTTCAATGACTTCATTGTCTATGTTCTCATAATATCTGGTGGCTGCTGGTTGAGTATGACAAGGCTGATAATCTGATACGGGTTCCTCAACCAAGTTACAAAATGGGTATCCTGTCCTAAGTGTAAGATCCAATCTTGTAAGTCTTGCACCTCTAAACCATTTTTTGTAGGAGCTTCACCCTGACTTTGTACTCCCCCAACAAGGTGCTTGCACCTTCAGCACACCAGCTATTTGTCCAATTTTGTGATTGCTGTAACTCTGCATAATATAATAATCTGAGGTAAAACAGCCTTGTTTGGTGTATATTCCCCATTTCTTCACTTTTAGCTCAGAAGTTATGTGGATCATGGTTAGTATTCACAATTTCAGCATTTCAACTGGCATTCCTAAAACAGTAAGTGGGGTAGGAGAACTAATTTCATGTTATCCATTCTGGCGTATCAGACTCTGTGATGTACTAGCTTTATTTTTTGTATGCTTTTTCCACCTCCCCAGTATTTGAACCCATTCATTCCTAATTTATGGGGGCATGGCCATCCAGGCAGACATAAGTTATTTTCTGTTATCTAACCATAATCCCACACAGCACCACCCCTTGTGGCTGGCAGGCACCTTACTTCAGGAGGTAGGATATGATGCACCTTCCTCTGTGTTCCCCCAAACATGCAAAGACATTTTTATAAGCACAACGTCACAGAGCCCAAGTACTCATCCCTGGGCTTTCTACTGCAAATGTTTTCTTTCACATAGATGCAGATAATGGCAGCAGATTGGACTGTATCTCTCCCTTTCTGCCAGGATGAGAGATCCAGAGTCTGCAGTTCATGGCTACCCTCATTCACAAGGTTATGCAGTGCCATATGGATCACAATCAAATCTGGGTATACTTAGTGATGTAGTACTCTGATATTTCTAGAAGTTTTCATATGACCATATGCAGTCTACTGTACACCCTTACCTCTGTGAACTTCATTCACCTAACCACCAACAGTTGGGGGAACACGGGATAAATATGGCTAGGCTTGTAAGGGTTCTAGGGCCATTAGCCTAGTGACCTCCTATGAACTGTTGTGTGTGCTAGCAGTAGTTTTTCCACTGAAATATATAGGTAGGATCAAGCAAAAATCTATAGAACCTGCCCCCTTCCTAGAGTTATAGTGGCCTGTTGGAAGAAACTTTTGAGTTTGTGTTCATACAGCTGAAGTGTTCCTTCATAAGTGGTATCCTTCATTAGGGCTACCCAGTCTGATATTCATACTTTGTGTCACAATGGGTATCCATACAGCATGGCTGACTGTGTGTTTTGCTTGGTAATTAAAAACTGTGCTAATAAGGTTTAAAGTGAGTTAGTGTGGTTATTATGCTTTTATAACTAGCTAGTGCGACATGACTAGCATTACTTTGCATAGCATTTAATGTGGGGAAGACTGCATCTGATTTTTGGCTGCCATTAAGTGGAAGATTTTTGGGGTGCTTGTTAAAGTGCAGGTGGTACACCTGCTTACCTCACTTACAACCATTGTAATAGTGCTAATGCAGTATGTATTTCACTCGTGCCACATGGTATATTGGCCAGAATAGCTGTCTCTTGGAAGGGTGCCGTTCAGTATGTTATTCTGTGGTACTTCATTAATAACAGTATTCTTGTTAGTCAGTTACTTGATTTATGTACCAGGAATGATTTTTTTTGGGGGGGTGGGGGTGGGGAGAGTGATTGTGCATGCATGCTGCTTTCTGAAACTCTCATGAAATTTTGATGTATGTCGGTGCATGCATTGTGCAATGTATGGTGCACTACATATATTTAATGGGATAATCCAACTGAGCAGTGCCCTTTTTCAGCAGAGGCCTTGGGAGAAAAGCTGCATTATATAGATATCATGGACATCATTCACATTGTTTCATCATTTACAGTCAACTTCATTCATGTGCAACAGTGGATACACTTATACAAATGGATAAACCTTTATAACCAAGTTATGTCATGCGTTCGGTGAAATAACGAACTATAATACAACTGAAGAACGCTGATCCTCTGTGTCTTGACACGCCAACCTCAAAACAAGGTCACAACAAAAACGGAAAAAAATGGAAGAAACTGGCCAATATAAAATAAAAACAGTGTTTATTATCCAAAAAGTTAAGCGCTTTCACTCGCTACAGTGCGAGCTTCATCAGAACACCATTAAAATGTTGCAATAGCGTTTAAATAAACTCATTGGCGCCAAAATGCGCAATGTTAAAGCAACATACACACAGTATAGTCAAAAAGGAGTGTGAGTTCCTTGTAATGCCCATAGTAACATAAATGATGCATATTATCATAAAAGGTTATGCATATTGTCATAAAAATACTAAATATAATTCTATAAACTAATACACTGACAGAGATTTGTCTGTAAACTTATTACACATAAAATATAATGTAGAAATCTTTGAAAAATCAAAATAAATAAATAAAAATCCAAATGAGTGTAAACAAATAATCAACTTATTTTCAACATCGGCTTAATAGTGATGTAATCATTAAGCCCTGGTGTACTACAAGCATCTGTGTAAAGCTGCCACCAGATTCCTTTATATGACAGTATACCCTTAAAATCTCCCCCTCCTGGGTCGATTTGAGCACTATCTATAATTGCAAATTTAAAATGGTGTCTGTCCCCACACTTCTTGATCTGCCTATGTAAAGAGTTGATCTGAAGTAGGATATTCATTTGTCTGCAACCTGTGGGTTATGGATCCGATATCTGATCTTTCCAGCTATGGATCCAAGCTCTCAGCTCCTCCCCTCACCCATAATGCCCTGCTCTACCCTCATGACCCCAGATCTTTACTAACTGTTAATATAGAATTTTGAAGTTTTATTCATTTTGTGTGTGTGTGTTGGGCCTGTGTGTATATTGTTTAGTTACTTTAGTTTAGTAGCTTGTTTATAGATGTATAAATGTGCATATATGCGTTTATTTAATTTTCTCTCTGTCTTTCCTATATAGAACCCGTGACATACCATACACTTAGCTAAATAAATCACCAGTTTGGTGTTACAGTTACCATGTAAAAACTTAATATTTGTACCATTAACATTTTCTAAAGTAATGCTCCCCTCCTCTAAAATAGCATGACATTGCTTGCAATTGCCGCACTTTGTAGTGTGTCTATAAGTGCTAACCTTGGTGACACGAGTTCTCTCTAAATAACTCTTGATATTACGCCCCATTTTACTTGTAAATAGTGGCTGGGTCCCCTGTATCTTAGCTATATCCTGGTCCGCCTGTATAATGGTCCAGTCGTTAACCATAATTTTCTTGATTTTACCAATATGTGGACCATATTCCAAAACGCATGCTCTCCCAAAGTCTGTACCAACTTTTATAATATTAGACTGATTATCTCTACTACTCACTCTGTTGTAGTGGTTCAAGCCTAATAGTGGGGAATATTTCTTTCCCCATTCATTGATGGTTATATTACTTATTTGAGCCATCTTATTAATGTCGTAGCCTCTATCTCTAAAAAGAGAAGTAATGAAAGACACCTCTTCTAACATCTCTGAATGTGTAGATGGCATTCTAATAGCACGTATAATTTGACCTTTATATATATTGGTGAATAGCTTCTTAGGATGGTTACTAGTGAATTCCAGATAACTGTTTGAAAAAGTATTTTTTTCTATATAATCTAGATTTGAAGCTACTATCATCCTTAGAGATGTAGGTGTCTATATAAGAGTGACCTTCCTTACTGTAAGATGATGTAAATTTCAAAAAATCACTACTTGAATTTTAATAATCCAAACATGATTTTAATGTTTCTATGCCACCGTCCCATAGAATATAAATGTCATCAAAGTATCGGGAGTAGTACTTGATGTGTTTGTAGTACTCACTGTTAAGAACTGTAGATTCCTCCCAGTCGAGCATAACTAAGTTAGCATAAATGGGAGCACATGCAGCTCCCATAGCTACGCCTTTGATTTGCCTAAAGTATTCTCCCTCATAATGAATGTAGTTGTGTTCCAAAACTAATGACATCAACATGCTTTGTCCCGATCTATCCCAGCATATTTTCTAATGCTGTTGGCAAAAGCTTCTAACCCAGCAGCTTTTGGGGTACAGGAAAATAAGTCTATGACATCAACGGTAACGAAAAGTAGATCAGCATTCCAAAGACGTACTGGAAAGACGAGAGAAAATTAAATAAACGCATATATGCACATTTATAAAATATTAAGACCAAGGAAGAAAACGCTTTATATAGGCATATCAAGAAGTGTGGGGACAGACACTATTTTAAATTTGCAATTATAGATAGTGTTCAAATCGACCCATGAAGGGGAGATTTTTAAGGGTATACTGTCATATAAAGAAATCTGGTGGCAGCTTTACACAGATGCTTCTAGTACACCAGGGCTTAATGATTACATCACTATTAAGCCGCTGTTGAAAATAAGTTGATTTGTTTACACTCAATTGGATTTTTATTTATTTATTTATTTTGATTTTTCAAAGATTACTACATTATATTTTATGTGTAATGGCAAGTTTACAGACAAATCTCTGTCAGTGTATTAGTTTATAGAATTAGTACTTTTATGACAATATGCATAACTTTTTATGATAATATCCATAATTTATGTTACTATGGGCATTACAAGGAACTCGCTCCTTTTGACTACTGTGTGTATGTTGCTTTAACATTGACCCACATTTTGGCACCAGTTAGTTTATTTAAACGCTATTGCAACATTTTAGTGGTGTTCTGATGAAGCTCGCACTGCGGTGAAAGCGCTTAACTTTGAATAATAAAGACTGTTTTTATTTTATATTGGCCAGTTTCTTTCCATTTTTTTCCGTTTTGTTGTGACCTTGTTTTGAGGTTGGCATGTCAAGACACAGAGGATCAGCATTCTTCAGTTGTATTACAGTTTGTTGTTTCACCGGACGCTGGTACTGTTTTTAATATCTGTAAGTTATGTCATGCAGTATATTGCAAAGATTCATATATTCAGTAATGTAATTCAGTAATTCCCTTTTGGAATGTACCTCACAAGACATCTGCACCAGCTGGAAAGACCACAGAAGTACCTCACAAAGAGGATTACTGGCCTCAAACAAATGGCCCTACACTGACCGTCTCAAAAAACTCCAGCTTTTACTTTGAGGCATATCGCCTACTCTGGGGTGATCTCTGCCTAACATATAAAGCTATGTCAAACCCAGAGTTGTTGGACATGCTACACCTAAAGAAATCCCAACTCCTAATATGAAGATCCCAAAACTCTCCTGGGATTTGAGCACTATCTATATTCAAAAAAGTTCTTAATTGACTCTTGAAAAGATCTGAAGTAGGATATTCATTTGCTGCACTGTGGGTTATGGATCCGATATCGGATCCGAACCGGCATGGTTTTCCAGCTATGGATCCAAGCTCTCAGCTCCTCCCCTCACCCATAATGCCCTGCTCTACCCTCATGACCCCAGATCTCGTTTGCCGCGCATGGTGACTGGATTGGTTTCTATAGCTCTCAGCTAAGTGCTAGTTTTACTAACTGTTAATATAGAATTTTGAAGTTTTTTATTCATTTTTTGTGTGAAAGTTTAGGTTTCCCTCTTTGATATTTTACTTTAGAGTTAATCTAAGAATTTTTTCCCTCCCCTCGCTGTTGGCGTAGTGTGTGTGTGTTGGGCCTGTGTGTGTATATTGTTTAGTTACTTTAGTTTAGTAGCTTGTTTATAGATTGGGATGGCTGAACAGCCCAAATCTATATTTTCTAAATGCTCCGAGTGTGGCCATAAGCTTTCCCCAGCTGATGGCCACACTCGTGTGATGCCTGGGGTTGAACACCTCACATCTGGATGTTCCATTTGTGCAGGGTTCAACCCCAGGGCACTGAGGAGCGGAGGTCCAAGCTTGTCTTGGCGGGCCTTTTTCCGCCGGACTCGGCTCCGACCTCCGCTCCTTCGGGAGTAACCGTGGCTGTTCTTCCCCCCGTGGCACCCCTCCTCCTCCTGGGACACAACCTCCCGTTTCTGGAGGAGAGGGATGCTAGGAAAAAGGACCGGAGGGAAGCACCAAGCGGCGGGCCGAGACCTCTGTTTCGGCCCCGCCAGCCAAGGGGTTCTCCCCGGCTCCTCGGTCGGTCTCCTCCTTCGGCTCCGGTCCCCCGTGTGCTTTTCACCCGGGGCCTGAGGAGGAGGAGACCCGATCCTCGAGGCTATCGAGGAGGCACTCCAGGCCTACCTCGGTAGCCTCGTCGAGATCTACATAGCCTTTCGATGCTGATCTGGACCGGATGATGAGAAGGTTCATCCAGGCCCAGATGCAGATGGGAGTGCTCTTGCCTCCCCTCTGGGGAGCTCAACACCCTTTTCAAACCTATTGCTCCTTCTCCGACCCGCTATCCGGGTTCGAGCAGCTGAGCCGAGCAGCCGAGCGGGGTGGGTCGGCCGATAGTACTTGGTACCGGAACCCACCCTGCCCTCGAGTGCATCGGATCCGACCCCTCGGAGCCTGGATCCGAGCTACGGACCCGGGGGGATCAGTGCTCCTACGGCGCCGACTGTGTCGGAGCGCACTGTCCTTCGGATCCGGCGCGCACCGGCTCCGATCCACTCTTCGGATCCGAGGGAGCCGATTGTGGGTTCCTTTGCTCGAGGTCGGCTCCTTCGCTTTGATGTAGTGGAGAGGGCCCTGTTGAGGGTCTCCGGACCGCGGGCAGTTGTGCCGGCTCCGTCCCGCGCTCCCTCTGCACTGGGCCAGGCTTCCACCATCCGGCCCCTGGGACAGCCCGCTTCTGTGCCCCAAGTTGCTCCAATGGAACAAGTTGCTGCTTGCGAGGAGTCCTCTGACAGCCCCCCAGAGGATGTCCCTCGCAAGCATACGTGCAAAAGGAGGCACATTGACTCCCCCGAGTCTCTCACAGAAGACACGGACTTGGAGGAAGGGGAAGGCTCCCCACGGTCACCCCCCGAGGATGTCTCATTTGGAGACATCATGGAAATGCTCCGTATAAGGGGGGGGTGGTCTGCCCCCAAGTCTTCCTCGGACGAGTCCGTGTTCTTGGAGGCATTTGAAGCGGGCCCGTCTACCTCTTGGGTGTCCCCTCCTGCCGACCCCCTGGTGGACCTCATTACCACCAGGGCGTGGAAGGAACCGGACACCGCGGAGCGAATTCCTAAGAGGGCCGATAGGATCGTTAGCGCACCGTCCGACCGTGGGCATTCGACTAAGGGGCCTCCGGTAGATGGCATGTTGAGGGCCAGGGCCACCAAGAGGGAACTGGCCCAGGAGAGTCCCTCACTCCACCCCCCCAGCAAGGAGTCTCGGATGATGGACCGCTTGGGGAAGCGGATGTTTAGTTCAGCGACCTTCTCGGTAAGGCGCTGAACTACTTGGCACATGTCATTCGGATGCAGCGAGATCTCATTAAAGAATATGCTGCATCTCCCCAGAGTCCATTTCGGAGGAGGACAGGTTCTGCACTCCACCCGTATGGCCACTCTTAGGTCAGTTACTAATACCTCGGAAAGACGAGAAAATTAAATAAACGCATATATGCACATTTATAAAATATTAAGACCAAGGAAGAAAACGCTTTATATAGGCATATCAAGAAGTGTGGGGACAGACACTATTTTAAATTTGCAATTATAGATAGTGTTCAAATCGACCCATGAAGGGGAGATTTTTAAGGGTATACTGTCATATAAAGAAATCTGGTGGCAGCTTTACACAGATGCTTCTAGTACACCAGGGCTTAATGATTACATCACTATTAAGCCGCTGTTGAAAATAAGTTGATTTGTTTACACTCAATTGGATTTTTATTTATTTATTTATTTTGATTTTTCAAAGATTACTACATTATATTTTATGTGTAATAAGTTTACAGACAAATCTCTGTCAGTGTATTAGTTTATAGAATTAGTACTTTTATGACAATATGCATAACTTTTTATGATAATATCCATAATTTATGTTACTATGGGCATTACAAGGAACTCGCACTCCTTTTTGACTATACTGTGTGTATGTTGCTTTAACATTGCACATTTTGGCACCAGTTAGTTTATTTAAACGCTATTGCAACATTTTAGTGGTGTTCTGATGAAGCTCGCACTGTAGCGAGTGAAAGCGCTTAACTTTTTGAATAATAAAGACTGTTTTTATTTTATATTGGCCAGTTTCTTCCATTTTTTTCCGTTTTTGTTGTGACCTTGTTTTGAGGTTGGCATGTCAAGACACAGAGGATCAGCATTCTTCAGTTGTATTACAGTTCGTTGTTTCACCGGACGCTGGTACTGTTTTTAATATCTGTAAGTTATGTCATGCAGTATATTGCAAAGATTCATATATTCAGTAATGTAATTCAGTAATTCCCTTTTGGAATGTACCTCACAAGACATCTGCACCAGCTGGAAAGACCACAGAAGTACCTCACAAAGAGGATTACTGGCCTCAAACAAATGCCCTACACTGACCGTCTCAAAAAAACTCCAGCTTTACTTTGAGGCATATCGCCTACTCTGAGGTGATCTCTGCCTAACATATAAAGCTATGTCAAACCCAGAGTTGTTGGACATGCTACACCTAAAGAAATCCCAATCCCTCTGAGCTAAACAGGATATGCTGGAGGGATAGATTCCTGTCCCAGAGACTTCCTGTACTCTGGAACAAGCTACCCATCTATGTCAAGCAAAGTTCTTAATTAGCACTCTTCAAGAAAAATCTTGATGAGTGGATGGGAAATAGGAAATACACCCCAGGGATCACTTCTGTGTCTCTGCTGGACAGTGGCACAGGAAAATAACTTTCTTGGGTAGCGTAAGCTATGGAACCTTGCTGGCTAGGCTTACGTAGGCCCTTGGGCCGATAGCCTAATACCTACCTATGAACCTATGTACAATGACAATCCAACATCGCATCAGTCATGGAGATAACACTAATACGTAATCACAACCCGGCAGTCCTGGATGTGCACACATGACCACAAGCACATTCAAGCTAACAAAGTATATAAATCAAAAAGTAAAGTACCGACAATAAATTGAATAGTAGATTTCTGATAATAAGGAGACCCTTAACTTTACTATGTCTTTGGATGTGACAAACTGCATAAGTACATCATGTTAAAATACAGGTTTACTTGGTGAGAAAACCTGCTGGTTATAAATTATAACTTTAAAACCTGACGTAAATTTTTCTAATTGCATTAAAACAGTGTTGAAGTGTCTTGTCTATAAAGTGTTACTTATAATTACTGCATCCTTTATACAGACTGCATTCAAGTAAAAGCTTAACAGCTACTTTAGTTTGATATATATCTTAAAGAAAAGAACAACACTAGGGCATTTGCCACAGTAAACAAATTTCTGACAAAGTGCATTTATAGTGCAATAAAAAAATACAGCTGTCTTCCAACATTCAACAGGAAGCATAAAATGTACGCCAACTTAAATTATTTGGCATAAAGCATGATTTAGCCACACTCCCTATCAACACTGTTCAGTCTCCCCCTCCATACAGGTTTTGTACCAAGCTAATGCAGAAAAGCTACAGTGATTCCCGTACTCAGGGAGGTCCTTCCACAGACTCGTAAGTCTGACCAGCCTCATATGCAAAGCCATGGAAAGACTTGTGATGGAACTAATCAATTAGGACATAGGGAGCATCCAAACACTGGACCTGTCTGTTTGGATTTGCCAAGGACAGATGTCTTTCCATTTCAGTGTTGCAGTGTTCATTACAATAGGGATCCTATGCCATTGGTGGCCTGACATCCGGCCAATATACCAAAGCCTTTAGGTTCCTTTAAGGTACGCTGTACGTCACATATATGCTCCTCACATAGTGTTGGGCATAAAGGTGACATCCAGACATACCATCCTCACAGATTTCTTTGCCGCCAGTCTGAACGCCATCTCTTGATTGTTGGTATGAATGCCCATTCTTTTGCTGGTTCACCAAGTCATTTCAGTGCCCGTTGGAGTTTTTTGATCTAATCTTTTCTTTTGCATTGTTGCTTGTGAGGTTTCTTGTTATCCAAGAAGGGCAAATGCCAGTGTGGGAGACAGATTCCCTATAAAGATCGTCATGAGCAGTGCTTATTTTGTCTTGGCGATTCCCATGACCATATGTCCTGCCTTTGTTCCTAAGACTCTCTGTAATTGGCTTTCTTCTTTGGCCTTGTATTTGGAGAACCAATATCTTGAGCTTTTAGCTAAAGACACGATGGAAGGAACTTCCCACTCCATTTCGATTCTCACCTGATGTGCCTGCTGTGTGTGTCTGTGCCCCTCTATGCCCTCCCTGCGGGTTTCCTGGTTTCCTGTTCCTCCCACATTCCAAAGACATGCGGCTGGAGCAGATCTCCCTGGGCCTCCGCTGAAATAGGCTCCATCTTAGTCGGACTTTCCCGGTCAACAAATGTTAAATAAGTAATAGAATGAATGATATTAAGGCTAAGTTGATGGATGCCCCTCTGGGTCTGTGAAGAAGGCAGCCAAGACATCTAGGTCTGATTCTTCTGCTGTGCAGCCTAACCCAGAGGTCTCTCTCAAGGCAAGTGAAAGCCCAGAGGATCGGCCAGCTCTGCCATTGGATTCTTCTACAGTGACCGTTTCGGTGGCCTGCAGGATCCACGCTTATGCACATCATTGGAGGCCTTGCAGACATCCACTTTGGATGTTCAAGGGGAACAGTGGCTAATTATTTCCAAGGGGCCTAGGAGTGTTCCTCAGATTTTGGTCAGAGGGGAAGTCCTGACTAATACTATTTAATGCTGTCTATGGCCTGAGCCTTCTAAGTTTTATAAGGTAGATGTCTGCTTTAAGAAAAAGCAGAGAGTAAGCATATTTCTCCAGCACCTAAGGAACAGAGTAAGTGGCAGAATTTCATTTTGGTTGTTTAATGCTTCGATGGCTTTGAAACCTCCTCCTGGAGTTTCTCCGCTTCCCCTTGGTCCTCCACTCACCTTAAAATCCTAGGGAATGGGATTCCTCTGAGGAGGAGGTGGATTCAGATGAGGAATCCCATGCTTATTCATCTTGGATCTCCTCTCCTTTAGACTGTGGGTCTGAAAAAGAGATATCTAATAGTCTTGACACTCCATGGTGCAGCAGTTAACATTGTTGCCTCACAGCAAGAGGTTCTCCAGTTTGATTCTCACTTGATGTGCCTTCTGTGCGGAGACTGCATTCCCTCGCTGCATTCACGTGAGTTTCCTGCAAATACTCTACATTCCAAAGACATGTGTCTGGAGTATATCTCCCTGGGCCTCCGCTGAAAATAGGCTCTGTCCTATTCAGTCTTTCCCGGTCAACAAATGTTAAATAAGTAATAGAATGAATTATATTAAGGCTAAGTTGATGGATGCCCCTCTGGACAATAAACACTTATTTGGTGAAGCTGCTGCTGCTGTTTTGTTTCAGCTCTTCAGGATAAGGGCGGGGCATTGCAGGAACTTAAACATGCTTTTGTTTCTGCTGTCTAAATTTCAGAGAAATTGTTCCATTAAGCCAGCTTTTTGTTCATAGGCAGTCTCAACCTCCCCCCAAGGGTAGGAAGCAGGCTCCACCTGCTGAAGCTACCCAAACCTCTGTCACAGTAGTCTTTTCCTGACAAAGCAGGTGCTGACTATCCTGTTCTTCTCAGCCACATTCCTCTTTTCCTTCATCTGGTCCAATATCCGCCTATGTTATTTCATGGTCTGGAAATATCTTCCCCCTTTTATGGGCATTTCTCAGCCCCCTCAGGAGCAGTTGTTCTTCCTTGCCAGGAGTACTTTGGAATCTCTTGACTCTGGGGAATTATTCTGGACGTTACGGTTTCCCAAATGGGGAAGGGGTTTTACTCCAGAATGTTTCTGGTGCCCAGGAAAGAGGGCACTTGAAGCCCCATTCTTGACCTTTTTCATCTAAACACCTTTCTGAAGGTCCCCTCTTTTCGAATGTTGCCCTTTCAGACTTTGTTTCCTCTTCTGCTTCCTCAGAATGTTTTTGGTGTCTCTGGACCTTAAGAATGCTTATCTTAAAAATATTCCAATTCATCCCCTTTAAAGGAAGTTTTTACATTTCTCTGTTGCTTCATATCATTTTCAGTTCTCTGCTTTGTCTTTTGGACTTTTGACTGCCCCAAGGGGTATTCACCAAATGCCTTGCTCCTGTGATTGCTTTTTGCAAGCTAAGGGGGATCCAAGTCTTTCCCTATATGGACAACCTCCTGTTTCAGGCATCCTCTCCAGAGAATTTGTTGTAAAATCTTCATTTTGCCATCTCCCTTCTGCAGAGCCTGGGGTTATGTATAAATTTCAAAAAGTCATTTCTGACTCCTCCTCAAGATCATGTCTTTCTTGGGTGCAGGATCTAGAGTGCTCCAGTGTTGGCATCCCTGCCTTCTCCTAAGGCTGTAACTCATTTCTTTTTTTCCATCCCGTCTTCCTCAGATTTCAATAACAGCCAGAAAATTTCTATGGGGTTCATGGCTTCCACTATTCCTATGCTCCTTTTGCCAAACTCCACATGATCAAACTTCAGTGGTTTCTGAAGTAAGTTTCTCATCTCCTCAGATTTTTAGTTCTTCCTCTTCCATGTCTCAAGCAGGAACTTAAGTGGTGGATTCAGCTGTTGACTCTCAATCCAGGGCTCCCTTTTCATCCACCTCTTCCCTCTCAGGAGCTGTTCACAGACTTTTCAGATGTAAGTTGGGGAGCAGCATCCTGCTCCCTAAAGGTGCAGGGAGTCTAGTCACCTCATCAGCAGAAAGACTGACCACATCAGTATCAGGGAGATGAGAGCTCTTCTGATGGCTCTTCAAGCTTTTCATCCTCTCTTCTCCCCAGGACCTCTAAAGGTGTTTACAGACAATACCATAGAGATGTGGTATGTCAACAAACAGAGTGGGACAAGGTCTTATCTTTGCCATTTGGCACTCCTAGTATGGAAACTAGCTGTCCAGTATCAAGTGGCACTTCAGGCAGTTTACATTCCCTCAGGTCAAAACATTGTGACAGTCTTTCTGAGCAGGTCCATAACTCAATCCCATGAATGGATGGTTCAGAGGGATGTGTTTCTGGACATTATCCATCAGTGGAGTGTTCCTCAAATGGATCTTTTTGAGTCCCCTCTGAACAGACAACATCCTCTATTTTATGCTAGAGTCCTAGGTCCTCTGCTTTGTAAAGTGGGTGGATGCCCTTTCTCTTTCCTTCGAGGGGATGTTTCTTTATGCCTTTCCTCCCCTTCACCAAATTCCAAAAGTCCTGTTCAAAATACAGTTGGATGCTCCCAAAATCTCTTTGGTGACTTCCTTTTGGCCAAGACAGCACTGGTTCCCTTGTTTTTCTGCATTTAGCCAAGGGCAGTCATCACAAGTTACCTCACAGGGATCTACTCACAAGACAAGAGATCTCTCATCCATCCCCACCTGTCTACTCTTCAACTGACACTGTGGGTGATAAGATTTTGATTCCACCTTTTTTTCTGAGGATGTGCTTAGGGTCCTGCAGAAGGCCAGGAAACTCACTACTAGGAAATCCCACTTCTCCAAGTTGAAGAGGTTTTCTGTTTGGTGTCTTTCTTGTAACCTGGATCCACTTTCTGTGGATGTTCCTTTGGTTCTTATCTGTGTGAATTGCTCAATGGTGAGTTGGCTTATTCTTCTTTTAAGACCCACTTATCAGCTATTTCTGCTTGTCTGCCTTTATTACCTCCTGTAGCTTCTGGATTTGAAGCTAAACAATTTATTAACCAAATGTGGCTCCACATAGTCCAGGACTGGAAAGGAAAGCATGATTTTCCATTTCTGTTTTATAGCTAAACAATTTCGTAAAGTAGTCCTTCATATTAGGTCTCCCAGGAAGCCTGTTCCTCCTCCCTAGGATCATGATGTGGAACAGACTGCCCATCCGCATTAAACAAAGTTCATTATTGTGCATATTCAAATGCAATTTACATCTGCGGATGGGAAACAGAAAATTTAACCCAGGACTGCCTGCTGTACTACTAATGGACAGAGGCAGCTTCTAAATGCTTTATCCCATTTATAGGTCCAGTCAAATTATCAATGTATGATCCCGGTTGTTCTCATTAGGGGTATATATAATTAATGACCATGTCATGGGTATGCCCAGTCTCTAAACAAATGAGATTGGTTAATTTGTACACAAAAAAGGAAAATTGGCTAGACTTAAAATGGCCCACAAGGGCAGCTAGCCTAGTACTTGCCTATGAGCCTATAAAAGCATTCATAAAAACTACAGTAGTCAACATTATGAGATTAAAATGATGCCAAGCATAGCATGTTGACAGTTTCCCTTCCCACATGCCTGCATGTTGCCATGCAGATAAGATAAATAAAACAATAAAAAAATCACTTATTCACTTAAGCAGTTAAAAGTACTTTAATTCTCAAAATATAATAGTTGCACTGGTTCAACGATGCAAATCAAATGAGAATTCAGAGTGGAAAGAAACCTAAAATATTTCTGACATAATGTTGCTCACATGAAAGTTAGTATGCTCAAGTTCCAAGAGAATAAAAACATATTTACATCAATAAAAGCATTTTTCCTTTAGCATCGACAAGGAGTCCTACAGAACTGTTATAGATTGGAATACATGCGTCTTATTTTGAAACTTGAAACCTGGCTGGCAGTGCAGAGGATTAAGTCTGAGCTGTTAAAGAGCTGCTTCCTGTAGTCAAGGGTACTTGAATTTCCTTTCACCTCCATTTGCCTGTTGTGTGACACTGATCAAGTCACTTAACCTGACAATGCTCTCAAGTCACCCCTGAAAAGGAATACTTGTGTTCAGTGGGCTTACCCCATTAATAAATGAGTAAAATAAATTCTTCACAAATGCCTTAATTTTAAAAATGAAAGAGGAAGGGAGTTCTTCATCACAAGGGATCTGAAGTGCCCCACAACTAGACGTTATTTAACTATGTTTAACTTTCATTGTCAGTAGAAATTTACTCTGAAATCTACTGATGCTGTCCAGAAGCATTAGAAGTGGAACACAGCTTTTGCTCTTTTTTTCTGTAGTTAATATAATTCATGGTTGCTCCATTGTGCTTGGAGTAATTGTTGCAAATATCTTGTGTAGTAGACTAGATGTTTCTCCTTAATGTTAGGTTTAGAGCTAGTGATTTTTTATTTTTTGTATTTATTTTGTAATTTCTATGATGATCCGATATGTATTGAGTGTTCTCTGTGCTTTACTTGTGCATTTTAGTCGCTGTTTTATATTTGACGTACTAAACTAAACAATTGAGGCAGCGATGCCACACATTTTTCCTAAGCTTTTGATCTTTTCCTTTTTTTTCTAAAGTAAAGTTTGCAGTGCACACACAATTTTGCAGATCTAGTGTAACCTTATTTTAGGAAAGGTATTTTTGGCATATCACTATTTTCAGCTTGGACTAATTTTTCATTCAGTGGTTGGTCAGCTTTGCTCACTGCAGTAGTCATAAATGTTCTTAATATATGAAGACTGTTGGAGTAGTCAGTACTACTGTGACTTTTTCCACAGAAAGAGTGATGTCTAGCCCTACTTCCAGACCTTAACCTCCTTCCTCTTCCATGCCATGTGGTTATCTGTCCCTTGTAGACATCAGTAATTTGTTGTATAAAGCTGACATTCACTTGGACCATTTTAGAGTGGACGCAGCTACTACTATGGCCTTCAGAGCCACTAATTGCCAGATGCACAGAAGATTCAAATTGCTGTGCTACACTAGATAAAGGAGAAGAGTGGGGAAGTGTGTAATAGGGAGCTGAGGGCAAAACTGTTGGACCTCCTCTTTGAATTAGGTTGTAAGATTCAAACCAAGATCAGTATGGTGTAGATAGTTAACAATAACCACCAGCTGTCAATGAGCTATAGTAAGAAATGAAGCCTAGATAAGGAATTGAACCAACAGCCTTGTTACAACAGCAAGGGTTAGACTACTACTACCACCACCACCACCTGTTGAGACACTGACTGTATAAACCTAGGCAGGGAATTCAGCCCCCAACCATAGGTACCCTAGAAATTTTAAAGACTCCGTTAATGATTCTGCAGTATGTAAGTAAACTGTTCGGTGCAGGCTTAGCATATGTCCTTCTAAACGTACAGCTCTCAGCGATTTCAGCTCTATATGTAACCTCTCCCCCCAAACACACACATTCCTGCAGCTTGTAATACATTTCTTGAAGGGAGCCCATCTCAATTTACCAAGAAAGGCAGTTTAATTTCACCAAGTCTTTTGAGTTTCTAGTACTATGACTGGAATGGGGCCCATTCCTAAGTCAAAGTATGATTAAAATTCATGAAATTAGTATTGTTTCAGTCTTTGATGTTTGAGGTTAACTTTTCACAGAATCTGCAATGTCCCAAGTATTGACCCCTCCCGCAGTTCATATTGAGTTACAAGTGTCAGTAACATAGGATCATAGGCGATTACTAGGCTATCGACCTATAGTAGTTTCAAGCCTAGCCATTTCATCCCAATGTAAAACCATAGAGATGTTACTTAATACCCAAGATTGCATTTAGTAATCGCTGCCAATGTCCAGGAGGGTTATAGGCACTCTTCCCAGTAAGAATTTACGGTGCCCCATCCACTCATCCAGGTTCCTCCTTGAGCAGTGTCATAGAGGTGTTGTGTTTCACATGCATAGGTGGCTTATTCCAAAGACATGGCAGTCACTGGGAGATAAGTCTGTCCCTTCAGCATATCCTATTTAAGTTGCAGGCCATATTTAGGTCCCTGGAACTGGTAGCCCTAGTCCAGTTTTGATTTACAGATATGCAACAAGTTCGTTAGGTTTTGGTCCGAGATTGCTCTGTAAGCCAGGCATAAGTCTCTGCTAAGAATTCTCCACAGTGCAGAGTATAGCAAGAGGGACATTAGTCTGTGTACAGCACATGCTGGAGTCCCTTGATCATCTTACTTGGAAACCTCTGAGGTCTCTCCAGTTGCTGCAGGTGCTTTGTATGGTACATGCCCTATTAGTGTCGCGCATAGAGGAGTTGTAACCTCTGTTGCTCTCAAGGCGATGCCTTTACTAGTCAAGTGTGCTACTTAGAAAGCCTTCCTTACTACAGTAAGCACATGATGGTTGAAGTTAAGGTCACAGTCAACTTGTGTACCTTGGTCCCTTACCAGTTCATGAGTACTTGGGGTATTGTTGATTTGATAGTGTGAAGGGACATTGTGCCAAAGGGAATGATGATGCGTTTCTTTGCATTCAGTTTGAGACATTGACTGACACCAGTCGTTGGTTTGCATAAGACCCTCCTGTAGTATACTGACATCATGGGGGATTCAGTAATTGCACCCAGTTTGTAGTCGTCTGCAAACTTGGTCAGCATAATCCCTTAGTTTTGACCTGAACTTCTGAGTATATAACAGAGTAGCACTGACCCCCTGTGGCACCCTGCTGGTAACAGGTCTGCTGGTTGATGTGGAGTCACCCAGTTTTCATAGTGTGTGTCCAGTTTGTTTTCCAGTTAGCAACCCATCCTACAACAAAGGGGTTTATATTCAGTTTGTTTATCTGTAATGCCCGGTGTGGAATTGTGTTGAACCCCTTTGCCAAGTTGAGGTATGCTGTGTGCAACATATCCAAGTACGATTGTAAATTTTCTTTTTATAAGACACGTTGCTCCTACTGCAACTCAGTAGCTATTTTCCACATTGCCCTCGTTTCTGCCTGCAACTCCTGGTATTTTATGACTTTGTGTCTCTCTCTATGCAAGACACTGTAGTCAATGGGTGTAGCAATTTCAATAATTGTTTTATTTATTTTCAAAGCTACTTTTGTCTTCTTTTCATGAACTGCTATATCTGGTTTTCTCACATCTTTTTTTTGAACCGTTGGTAACGGATGATCCTGTGTGATATAAACTTCATAATTTTCTGTGATGCGTTGTGGTTCATGTTTCCAATGTTTTT
Source organism: Protopterus annectens (assembly GCF_019279795.1). NCBI lineage: Eukaryota > Metazoa > Chordata > Ceratodontiformes > Protopteridae > Protopterus > Protopterus annectens. The sequence goes on along the minus strand of NC_056745.1, from coordinate 678,464,235 downwards.
CAGCTACTTCAATATTATAATGTTTGCACAATCCCCGATGCAACAGTCTTGCCACAATATTATGCCTTTCAATATACAGTCATCCTGCCATTTGTATATTACAGCCATCAAGAAGATGTGCGAATGTTTCCAATTCTGTTTTACAAAACCTACATTTGATAGGTTCTCCCACATGTTCAATGGACTTTGTAAACCAACGTGTACATAGTCCACTGTCTTGGGCCACCAATATTAACCTTTTTGTCTTTTGGTTTAAATTCATCTCTCCTTAACCATTCCTGCATTCAATCCTGATCAACATGAGGTTGTTCCAAGAGTTTTCTGTACTTGCAATTATATTTATACATTTTCCACATTTCTTGCCTTTTCATCTGATCCTTCACTTTATATTCTTTTGTTTTTTTTTTTTTGACACGTTCTGTTGCTGCCTGATTTCTATCTACTTCTGGCTTGGTTTACATTCCTGATTGATGCCGATATACGTCTAAACTAACTAGTGAAGTCCTCGTAGACTTTTTTCAAAACTTTCACTATGTTTGGGTCTTGTGAGGTCAGCAGGTATGTATGCAGTCCCAAAATTGCAGATCTATACATGTAATCAATTTCGAGGAGGCCCATACTTCCTTCAGAACGTGGAATATATAGTCTTGGTATATACTGACTTTTATAAATTATTAGATCGTTTGATGAGCATGAAGCATCCTTCTTGTTTTCTTGTCCAACCTATCCAATACCTTTTGGGGCTAGTCACTCACCCCAAAACTGTAAGTTAGGACAGGAAGAGCAAATTGGTTTATAGCGTGGACTTTGTTCCTAGATGTCAACACTGTTTTCAGTATTAATTGTAGTCTTCTAAAATATTCTTACTAAGTTTTATTCACATTTGTTAGTTTTATTGTTGATCCTTCATCAATTCCCCAATATTTATATACTCCCTCTTGTTCAAGTTCTTTTATATCACATTCCTGTCCCAAACTGATGTTTTCTTGGCGCTGCAGCTTTCCTGCTTTAAAGATTGCTTTTGCACATTTATCAAGACCAAATGACATTCTTATATCATCTGAAAAGGTTTTGACCTCTTGTAGTTGTGCTTTCAGTTCATCTGATGAACTGTACAGTTTTAAATCATCTGCAAAAAGATACACTTTGTCGTTTTCTGGGAGCCAAATTGTAGCCATGACATTTAAGTAGATAGCTTAAAAGGGCAAGTCAAAAGAGCAGCAGTGACAGAGAGTCACCGTGGAATATTCTTCATTGAATTTTTATCCCTAGAATAATAATTTGTCCTTTGTTATGGCTTAAACGCAAAGTGGTTTGCCACTGTTTCATGGTCACTGTAATGTAATTGATCAGTGTAGGGTTTATCTCGTAGATTTTTAAAGCACTCTTATCCATGAATGTGGGATACTGTTAGATGCTTTTTTTTGTAGTTTATCCATGCCATACTTAGAGATTCTTCCCCTTTTTACATTTCTGCATTATGACTTTTAAATACAGCAAATGATACTTGGCTCCATATGACTTTTTTTTATTACCCCTTTGTTCTATTGCCATGATTGAGTTTTCTTCTAAATGACTATAAACTCTGCCGACATCAGTTCCAGTGTATAGCTTATACTTTGTCAGAAGGCAAGTTATTGGTCTGTACTTTTTAGGATAGCTTGCAGGTTCACTCTTAAGCAAGAGTATTGTTTTTACTGTTAATCAGGCTGGTGTTCTGTTCGGGGTACGCATGTAAATAGCTTTTACTCATGGCTAAGTTTTCATGTAAAGATGTTAATACTTTAACCAGAAGTTAGTACTGCATCTGGGACTTAAGTTAAGAAAAGCTCCTAAATGGAAAACTTGTTTCAATCTGTCTGGCCAGTACCGCATCCTTTTTCATAGCCTTTACATTTAAACTACTTCTTTCTTTTGCTTCTCATCATTTGGCATCTTTATGTTCCACAGGATCATCATAGATAGTTCTCCAAAACATATCCATTTCTTTATTTTTTGATGGTGGTTCATTTCCATTTGCCTTATTTCCCAATTCTCTATAAAATGTTTTTGGGTCATCAATAAATTGCTTTTTTTTTGTACTTTTCGTTTATATTTATCTGCTTTTCATGCCTGTCCAGGTATTTTTAGTGTATTTGTGATAGTGCACGATAGATCCTGATCTATTCTGATACTGTGCATTGCTTTTATCACATCTGATACTGTGCATTGCTTTTATCATGTTTATCTTTCTGAATATTTTTGTTGATCTGTTCCCTCTTCTAACAGTCGCACTTCTTAATTGCTTTATAGTTTTCTGTATTCCATCTTCCATGATGGCATTTGATTTCTTCCCTTCCTTTTCCTTAATACCCTATGTTTTTGTAGTAAGACTTTACTGTGCAGCTAAATTAACAGATAATGTATCCTATTTAGGGCTGTTATATCACATGAATTTCTATGGACAGTACATTACTGTGTTCATTTGTTTTATCAAACATAACTTTTTGGATTTTCCTGACTTTCTGTAGTCTGTTTCTTTCATTGATTTAATATGTCTGCCCATTTCTGTTAAATCAAAGAACTCTTCTCTTAGATAATTTTCTTTTAAACTGAGGGTACATTCTTTGTTCTCCATTTCCCACAGGTATCATTCTCCATTTCACACAGGTATCATATAGAAAGCTCCAGAGCATCTTCCTATGCCACATTCTCTTCAGGTTCATCCCGTGTCATCTGTTACTCTTTCATACAGAAGCCCACTAGCCTATTACTTCACAACATTGACTGCGTCAGAGTTGACACAGTTTCTTGTTCTCTTCCTGTGCAGCTTCAACTGAACGTTTGTATGGTTTCTTGTGAAAGGCTCCAAAGTATCTTCATATGGCAACTGATCAGATGTTTCCCGCTCTACTGGTTTCTCCTTAATTTAAAGATGCATTGCTCTATCCTGCTGTGATGTTTTCTGAGTTAGATTTTCTACACTAAATCCTTCACTTCGGAGGTAATCCATAACCTCAGTTTCTATTTCTTTAACTTCTCCATTACTAACCCTCTTTTCTACTTTTCCTCTTTGTTTTCTTATTTTTTGTATTGTAAACTTTTTCTTGTCCAGATGTCTTTGCCTGTATTTCTCTTAATGTCTTTTGTGCTGATCTTTCTGTACTGATTAGTTTTGCTTTCTCCTTTGCATAAGTATTACACCATATTAATTCTCTTTTTTTTTCCCCCATGTCCATATTTTTCTTCAGATGTTTCCTGCTCCTCCTGTTTCTCCTTACTTTGAGGACTCATTTTACCATGCTGGGATGTAACTTGTGTTAGACTTTCTGCACTAAATCCTTCAACTTCGCAAGTATTCCATAACTTCATCCTCTATTTTTTTTTTATTTCTACTTTACTAATCTTCTGTTCTATGTTCTCTTTGTGATCTTATTCTTTATTGTGAATTTTTCCATATTGTTAATTCATTTAGCTTTTTCCTTTGCATAACTATTATACCATATCAGATCTGTCTTTCCCATGGCCATATTTCTTTTTTTATACATTTCAAAAGTCTCTAGATTTTGTTCTTTATATTTTAGCACTTCCTTAGTCACTTCTTTTTCCAAACAGCTCGAGTTTCTTGGTCTGTATGTTTTTCGTAAATCTGTTGTATTAATGAGCACAAATTTTTATTTGAAGCTTCTGACGGCTTTTTTTTTGTGGAAGTATTTTTCTTTCCTCCAATTTCTCTCAATCTTTTTATATATCTTCTGTCTGGAATTTCTGGGCTTCTTGCATACTAGTAACAATACATAAATTATTTCTTATCCCTCAGTAGTCCAAGCTATTGTCTTTATGGCTGTTTTTTGCCTATCAGTTTTTGTGATTTTTGTGGACTGCTACTTCCTTCTGCAACAGGTGGGTCAGCCTCCCCCTGGGCCTGTCCTAGCCCTTTTATACGAATGTTTCAAAGTCTTGAGGATTCTGCACTGTCATTTTTGCAGTCCTGGCACCAGTGTGCCTACCAGAATTGGGTACTTTTTTTATTCTGGGTCTTGTGCCCCCAGCCATCATTTTATGTTTTAACCTACTTCTATCCATGATATATGCTATATAAAATATATATAGATAGTCTATCAGTGTTGTCTTATTGAGATTTTGTGAAAAACAGGTTCCACCTCTTGAAAGTACTCTCCAAGACTTCAGGATGAATTCAGTTCTAGCAGTACCACTCTCCTTTGTTTGCTGAACTATCTCTCAATTTGGACCCTGTTATCTCCTCTCCAGTCGGATCCTATGGCTATCCTATTGCTCTTCCATGGGAGTTGAACTATGTTGTAGAAAACCTGACACAGCTGCTACACCCCCCCCCATCTGTAACATGAAAAACTGCTGTGCTTCGGGCCATTACCTCAGATAAGATAATTTCAGAACTACAGGTGCTCGTGTCCAAAGTGTCTTTTTATACTTAAATAAGAATAACGTGGTCAGTTTTAATACCAACCCATTTATTCGAAAAGTAGAGATTACCTATCCTACTCCCTGATGTTCTTCATCTCACATTGCTGCAGTCCTTACACTTGGGTAGTCCGCTGTCCTCCATTTGACTGACATCAGGGCGTCAGGGTACAAATTATCCTCAGTCTTTTTGCCGCATGGTCCGATGCAGAAGCAGCATTGCAAGTGCGGTTGGCGTTCTGAGATTTTTCGAGTTTCAGACCGAGTTCAAAGTTGGGGGAATATTTTAGTTTTCTTGCCTCAGTGATTTACGGATGTCAGAAAAAGTCAATAATTGCATTTCTTGTGGGAAACAGATAATAGAGATTATCATACTTTGTGTATTCCTAGGGCCTGAGCACTATAAAGAGGAGGTTGGATTGTGCAAGGTTAGTCTTTGGGAAGCGGTGCAATTATAAAATGCCGTCGGATGCTTAGGCTGGAAGAACGGTTCTTTAGAGGTGTCGGTGGAGCGGTGGCTCCACTTTGTGTTCCCAGGGTGAGACTTTAGTATTGCAAGATGTGGCCTCTCAGGAGGCAAGTCAAGCTGAGGGGCTTCTCAGGTTACTATACTCCCTCCCTTCCTAGGGTGGCTAGGCCCTCTCCTTCTGTTTCTAAGGCTTCTCCCAGGGGCAGGCCAGGTTTAGCTTCAGTTGGTGTTACCCCTAGCTCTTCAGGTACTGTGCCCAGGATATGCTTAAAATGGCAGAAGATTTGATTACTTTGATTAGGGGTTCTATGCCCCTCCTGATAAGAGGCCTAGGGTGGAGCCTGAGCTGGGGGTTTTGAGCAGGCTTCAGATGTGTCAGAGTCTTGACTGAAGAGACTTGAGAGTAGAGTCTCTCCTTATTCTGATTCTGATGTGGATGATTCTACTCCTTCTGCTTCTCCTCCTGAGGATTCAGAAACTCTTCTTTCCATGAGGGAGCATTTTAAGTGGGAAGGACAGGACTTCTCTGATTCCAGGAAAAGGCTTAGGGAATTTTTGTTTTTACCCCAGCATAGGCCTTTGGCTATACCACCTGTTTTGGATGTAGTGGAAGATGATCCTGATTCTTTGCCTCCTGCTCCTGTTAAGCCGGATAGGTATTACAGGGTGCCTGAAGCTCATAAGTATCTTTTAAGAGTCCTAGGGCAGACCCAGAAACTGTTAGCCAGGGGCCTAAAGGTGTTAAGGCTTCTGTTGTTAAGAATCCTGCAGACAAAGAGGCTAGGGCCTTGGATAGATGGGGAAAGAAAGTTTATACTTCTTCCACTCTTGCTATGAGGGCTTTGAATTGCCAGTTTCACATGTTGAAATACCAAAACTATCTCCTTTCACAATTAAAGTCTAAGGTTGATGCTCTGGCAGTAGGTATTGATTGTAAAGAGTTGCAAGATTTAGTACATGTTTCTGAACAGGTGGGTAAGCATTCTTTGCAATGTGGTTTTGATGCTGTACAGGCCTCGTCTAGGGTGGCTGCCACTGGGTCAGTTCTTCCTGGCTAAGGGATCAAAATTTGTCTGAACATGTTAAAACAAGGATTTTAGATGCTCCTTTGCAATCTGACGTGTTGTTTGGTCCTCCTGTTGAGGCAGTTTTAAAGAAAATGGAAGACAAAGCTAAGTCTATGCAGACTGTTAAAGATTTTTGCAGGTTCAGCCTCCAAAGTTTAGCAGAAATTGGCCTGCTAAAGGGTGGATCCTTCTTATGATTCCCAGTCTAGGGGTAGATCTAGGCGTGGTAGGGGCAGAGCTCAGGGCTCTTTCAGGCCTAGAACAGGAGTTCTCCTGCACAGTCTTCAGGTGAGGGCAGGGGTCAGTCCTTCGTAAACAGACCCAATGACCCTACCTTTTCAGCTGCCAGAGCCTTCGTCTGGCAGCACCTTTGGGAGGAAGGTTGGCACTTTTCAAAGAAAATTGGAGTTTAATTACCCAAGACAAATGGGTATTGGATATCATACACCAAGGTTACAGGTTTTATTTCCATACCTTGCCTCCTTTCAGAGGCATGCCAGGCCCTCCTCAACAAAGAATAGAGGCTCACAAGCAAATTTCTCTGTTACTTCAACTAGGGGCCATACAGCCGGTCCCTATGCCAGAAGTGGGCCTAGGATTTTATTCTCGCCTGTTCCTAGTACCAAAGAAGGGGAACACGTGGAGACAAATTTTGGATCTATCTATCCTCAACACTTATCTGGACATTCCCAAGTTCAAAATGTTGGCGTTACAACAGCTTTTGCCTCTGCTGGGCAAAGATCATTGGATGGTAACTTTGGATCTCAAGGAGGCTTACCTTCATGTTCCTATCAGACTAAGTTGCAGGAAGTATCTGCATTTCGAGCTGGGACTTTTCACTATCAGTTCTCTGCATTGCCCTTTGGCTTATCTACTAGTGTTCACAAAGTTCTGGCTCCAGTGATAGCTTTCTTCAGGCTGAAAGGAATACAGATCTATCCTTATTTGGACGACTGCCTGATTCTGGCTCAAGGAAGGGAAGAGCTTCTTCGTCATTTGGAATATGTGATAGCAGTGCTAAGATGCCTAGGGTATTCTGTGAACGAAATAAAGTCCAGTCTAGTACCCTCTCAAGACGTGCTTTCTGGGTGTGAGACTGAATACAGCATCCCAGATGGCCTTTTAACCCGACAAACAAAAGTCTATCCCTTTACTTCCATCAGCTATCTCATCAGTCCGGCTGACTGCAAGGACAGTCCTTCAAGCCTTAGGGTTCATGGCATCTTGTATTCTGGTGCTTCCCAATGCCAATATCTCAAAATGTATGGACACAGCACTGCCAGGATCTAGACACTGTCATTCAAATAATACCTTGCATTCAAAAGGAATTTTTGTGGTGGGCTCAGGAATGTCACCTAAACAAGGGACTCTCTGTGACCCGCCAGAGGCGAGTCAGATTTTAACGACAGATGCCTCAGACAAAGCTTGGGGAGCTCATCTAAATGGAAAGTGGATACAAGACAAGTGGCCTGCCAGACTACAACATCTACATATCAATCTAAAGGAGATGTTAGCAGTCCAGTTTGCATTAATAGCTTTCAAGGATTTACTTCTTCCAGGGCAGGTGTTGATTCTAACAGACAACACAACTGTCATGTGGTACATCAACAAGCAAGGGAGAGATTCTTATCCTCTATGCAGGCAAGCAATGATTTTGTGGGAGACTGCTCTCAGTTTACAACTCAATCTTCAGGCAAGGTTTCTGCCAGGAGCACAGAACTCCTTAGCAGATGTGTTGAGCAGGCATTATGGATCCCCACGAGTGGAAATTGGATCCTCATGTGTTTCAGAAATTGACAGTGTCATGGGGAACTCCAGACATAGATCTGTTCGCTTCTCCACTAAACCATCAGCTGCCAAAGTTTTGCACAAAAAGGTTTCATCCCACAGATTGGAAAGTGGATGCTCTTTCTTTCAATTGGAGCAATCTTCATGTGTATGCCTTTCCACCTCTGCCTCTCCTCCCAAAGGTACTTCTAAAGGTCAGACAGGACAAGCCAAGGATGATTTTAATAGCTCCAGATTGGCCTCGACAGCACTGGTACCCATTACTGAGAAGTCTGGTGCGGTAGCCTCCATGGCCTTTGCCTTCGATTCCACACCTGTTGTCACAGGAGGACAGCCATTTGCTCAATGTCAAACTTCACTCTCTTCACCTAACAGCCTGGCATATTCTGTTTTGAACCATAGAGGTCTCAACTTCCACAACAAGTTTTGAATGTGATTTTGGAAGCTAGAAGGCCTAGTACAAGGAAAGTGTAACAGATAAATGGAAGTGATTTTTATTTTGGAGTGCAGCAATAAATTTTGATGTTTCTGAGCCTAATTTGAGTGTGGCTCTTCAATATCTTACTGAGTTACTGGACAAAGGTTTGTCTTCCTCTTCTATTAAGGTTCATGCTGCAGCAATTTCGGGTCACTATGATTGTGACCCAACATTGTTTTCTCATCCTTTGCTCAAGCAATTTCTTAGAGGGCAAAGAATATAAGACCCCCAGAGCTCCTACTCCTGCTTGGGATCTCAATTTTGTGTTGGAGAAACTCACTCTACAACCTTTTGAGCCTGCAGCTACTTCTGAGTTGAAATATTTGTCATGGAAGACTGCTTTTTTGTTGGCAATTACCTCTGCAAGGAGGGTCTGTGGATTGCAGGCCCTTATGGCGGTTGAGCCTTTCTTGATTTTCCATAAGGATAGGGTATCATACTAATCCTTCCTTTATGCCTAAGGTGGTTTCTAGTGTGGCTTTAAACCAAACTATTCATTTGCCTACTTTTTATGCAAATCCCCAAAATAAAGGGAAAAGATTTTGCACACTTTAGATGTACACAGGCAGTTTATTATTTGGACAGAACTAAAGGGTTCAGGCAGTCTCAGCAGTTGTTTGTTTCTTTTGCTTTGAGTTCTCAGGGCAAGCCTGTGTCAAAACAAACTATTTCTAAGTGGATTGGGTTTTGCATTGCTTTCTGTTATTCCCATCATGGCAAGGAGATTCCAGCTGGGATTAGGCCTCATTCCACTAGGGCTACTGCCACTTCAACAGCTTTTTTGAGGGGAGTGGCAACCAAGGATATTTTGGAGGCAGCTACTTGGAGTTCAGTGCATACTTTCTCTAGGCATTATCATCATCATTACTCTAAATCCAGGGCTGGTTTTGCCACTGCTGTTTTGCAGGGCATCTTGGCAGCTCCTGCTTCCTTGTAGTTAGCCATCCTCCCTTACCTCTGCTTTGGGATTCTACCCAAGTGTAAGGACTGCAGCAATGTGAGATGAAGAACATAGTACAGTTTTGTACCTACCATAAATGTAGATGTTAGATCCACATTGCTGCAGTTCTGTAGTTAGAGGTGGTTGTGTGGGTTGGGTTGTACATGTATTTTGTATATATTGTACATATAGTTAGTGCAAGGGTGGTGGGTTGGTTGTTTGCTGTCTTTTTTTGACCTTTATTTTTAGGGTCTTCTGACATCTGGGGCAAGAAAAGACTGAGGATATGGTCGGTCATGCGCATTTGTACCCTGACATCCTGATGTCAGTCAAATTGATATTCCGAGGACAGCGGACTACCCAAGTGTAAGGACTGCAGCAATGTGGATCTTCGAACATCTACATTTATGGTAGGTACAAAACTGTACTTTTTCTTCCCTCATTCCCAAAAAAAAGGGAGAAAAGGTTATTTCCTTAGATATATGCAGTCAGCTAAGATATCCCAAGCAAAACCAAGAACATCAGAACTTCAGATCAGCGATTTTTGTCTTCTCCATCTAGAAAGGAGGGAGAAATAATTTCCAGGCAGACGATCTAAGTGGTTGTCACTGCATTTTGTTCTGTTACTCTCTTCTTGGAAAGATTTTGGGGACCACTGGAAATCCAAAGCACTAGGGGAAATACACAAGCCATTTTAAAGGCAGTTACCAAGTCATCAGTTCACACCTTTTCCAAAGACCCTACAGTAGACCTTGCTTCTAAGGTCATTGTTTAAAAATGTGCTTGTGCAGGGCTTGTTGCAGCCCAGGACTTTGTCTGTCTACCTCCTGAGCTCAGAGAATTGTCCCAGTAGTAAGGACGACTACTACAACAATGATCTATGCAAAGGTCACAGTTGAGTCAAAGATCTTAAATGTTTAGATGTTTAGGTAGAACACTGTTGCTGTACTTGTTCCCTCCCCCAGCTCCTCTCTGTTCCTGTGCATTTACTTCTTTCCCCTTCTTTGATTTCATGGTATATTGACTGCTGAGGTTTGGATAGTCTTGGTGAGCTCTGTTTTGCTAGGTATGTGATCCAGGGAATTTAGTACTTTGCTTAGTGTCTAGTAGAGTTGATACAGTCCCATCATCATTCTGGGCAAGTAAGCTCTAAAGTGATTGTGGCAGTGCCAGGTTTATAGAGGGACTGTACTTATCACTAAAGAACAGACCTTCACCCTGCTTGAGTTCTGGAGGTCAGGCTGAACATCAGGTCTTTTGTGGTGAATGTTCCAATCGTAAGACCACTGAAGCAGTAATAATTTGGCGAAGAGTGAGGGTGGCATAAGCCTGCAATTCAAGGCTGTAAGAGTGAATGAGCAACAGTGCAGACATTGAGTGACCATAGTCTAATGTTAGTGTTTTCTTTTACTGAAGGATCAGAAAGGTCCAGAAGGAAGAGAATAAAGATACAGAACAAGAACTGTGAAACGGGGATGTGACAGGAGGATACTGACAATGTATCTATACTGTGCGACTTGCAAAGAAATCTGTTTTGTAAGAGCAGCAGGTGGGGAAAAAGATTTTGGCACCTTATGTCAGATACTTACAGATATATAAAAATATTTTTTTAAATTATGGATGTTAAGGAGAGAAGAGGTTGCTTAAAGATGCTCATGGGTATTGTATGTGGAAGTGAACAGCACTGTAAATTTCTGAAGTAACAATGGAAGGAGTAGAGATAAGAGATTGTAATTATAGAAAGTAATCTGGGGACTGTACCTATGCTCCTAAAGGAGTAAAAATTTATATTAAAAAGGGTAGTGTTGGGGTATATGGGTTAGGATTAAAAAATGTTTCTTTTGAAAGTATGACACTTAATCTTCCCCAAAAACTGGAATGGGAGAGATTTGGGAGAGATGTACTCTACTCTCCAATCTTCTCTTAATCTCCAGAGTTATAGTAACAGTGGGTAACCTCTGTTGAATTGGGGGCAAATCTTGAAATAATCATGAACACATTTCAGAATAGTACTCTTAATTGATCTTACATGCCTGGATTACCCAACATAAGCCTGGCATTCTCATTTTTTTTTAATATCCTAAATAGCCATGTACCTGCTAGAAGGAAAAGATTAAAACAAATAATGCAATTTGGCTATCCATAAAGAGTAGAATGTTAATGCAGAGTAGAGAAAAAGCATGGAAAGAATGGCAGAAATACAAAATACCTCAATCAATATCTCAAAACTTCAGAATGCTTTGCAGTTGTACGTAAAAACAAATAAACAAAGACAAAAAAATACTATAATAACTTTGAGTAATACTAAACACAGCCCTAAAAAATTTTGGACCTTCATTAACGAAATCTTACATCCAAGCCAAAAGTTCAACCAAAGCACTCAAAGCTATTCAGCTCTTATTTTATAGATAGTATAGCATCTCTAACCAAGGATTCCTCAACATCTAATCCTAGTCCTACCCAACAGACACATATCACTGGATCCACTTTTACCTTCAAACCTGTGCCCCCATCCTAAATAAAACTACTCTCAAACTTAGTGTTTTTCAGCTGATGGCCTTCCAAGCGAGTACTGAAAAATAGAAGTCGGTAGCATTGCCTGTACTGTCTCCACCCTTAATAAACAGGACAGTCCAGGAATCCCATGTTCCTTCTCTCTGGGAAAAGTCACCCATTATCCCTTTGCACAAAGGAGGAAATTCAACAGACATGAATAACTTTAGACCTATAGCAGTCCTATCACCCCTTGCGAAAATACTTGAAAAGTGTGTTCAGAAACAAGTGCTAGATTGTCTGCTGCAGAAAGACATCCTATGCCCTACACAACATGGCTTCCATCCTTCCCATAGTACCAGCACTGCCCTTCTAACCAATATAAATACTGTCAATAAAGCTAGAGATAACAACAAACTGGTGTCTTCCTTATTTCTAGACTTGTCTCAAGCCTTTGACTTAGTTTGTCGCAGCAAACGTCTACTTCAGATGTCCTCACTAGGTCTCTCTCAGCCCAACCTTTTGTGGTTCAAAAGCAAGCTGCCTGTCTTAATAGTTATCAGTCAGTAAAATGGGACTCCACAGACTCTCCTTACCTCTGAAGTCACCACTGGCATACCACAAGGCTCTATCCTTGGTCCTCTCCTCTTTAATATTTTCAGCAACACCCTCTATACATCCACACATCAGGCCACCCTAATACAATGCGTAGATGATTCTACTGTCATTTGCACAAATGACAATATGGTGCACCTCCAAAATGTACTCTGGGAACATTTTAACAGCCACTGAAACATGGCTTTGCAACTCATGTTTAACTCAAAAAAAGTCCAAACTACCACTTTTTTCCCCACATCCCTACCTCATGAAAGGATAAAATTTAAAGTAGTCTCTCTCGATGACTTGCATATACAGTGTGTAAGAAAAGCTCATCAAAAACGAGGGATGTTTTACAGAGACAAAAACTTTTCTCACTGATGCAACTAAAACCATACTTGCTGCTACTCTTCCCCACGCTTCTTTATTACACTGCCATCATTACTAACCTCCAGGATTCACAAAAATTAAATTAACAATGCTATAACAAAGTTGCTGAATTTGCATTAAATACCCCTTTCAGGACCCACCACTGCATAGCACTAAAAAGCTTAAATTGGTAAGAACTGCCTCATCAACTAACATACACAACTTCTTACCAGCTATAAAGTTATCCAGCATCCATCTGCCTGTCCAGCACTAAAAAACATTTTACAGAACTACATTCCCAGTCAGTTACGATCCAGTGATGTCAAATCTGCTGGACATTGTCTGCACTCATACAAGGTTGCTAAGGCATATACCTCCTTACCTGTATGCATCAGGTCAATACCCTCCCTCCCATCTTTCATAACCACTCAGACTTCTTAGCTAAAATCTGTCTCTGTTCTTGCTCAAAAGCAGGATAAATTATATCCCCTAAATGTGAACTAGTAGCTTTTTGTTCCTTGTACCTCCTAACTTTCCCTTCACTTACATACTTAATTCTGTCAAATCTCCCCTGACTTTCTTTCCAAGTATACCATAAGCCTGTTTTCCCTCACTTCATATTGCAGTTCCTGTTTGTATTGGACTAACTTGTCTTTAATTTATCTACAGATTGTCTACAATTTCTCTGAATATTAAATCATTGTCCTATAACATGTATAGGGTCTTAACCAATGTTTATATATATATATATATATATATATATATATATATATATATATATATATATATATATATATAAAATTATTATTTAAACTGCAGATGTTTTTGTTTTATTTCTGAAGATTGTAAAATTGTTCTTAAAATGATTTGTAAAAATTTGGAAATTGTCTTCACAGGCCCCCACTGAAAATGGGCTTCTATCAAAGGACAATCAATCAATAAATTAATGAGATGTTGACAGAATAAGAGTGTGTGATTTTAATGTACATTTTCTGAAGTAAAGATGGTCTAGAACTCTAGTTGTTGTAGTGTAATTTACCACCTTTTCTCCAAACGTTAGCCAGAATTTAAGAGGGACAGAGCTAAAATTTGAGTCAAAATCTTGAACGTCCCTGAAAATCAGGAACAGTCAAGAGTTATGGATGGGGCACTTTCGATTGTTGTAGATAAAAGTGGAATCAAATTGCTGTGCTTCATTGTAAATGTTTGAGAGCACAGGTGATAAACAGTATGAAGTCCATGAATTTTTTTTTCCAAATTATTGAGGAGGGACAGTGGTCATATTTCTCTATTGTTCAGATTTCCTTAAATAAAGGAATTAAATAAGTTGGATTAAAAAGTGGCTGCATTGAGGGGGAGGGAGTTGCATTGCAAGTTGTTGTAACAGTGGGGGGACAGTAGCTGAAGTGGTGGCGGTAGAATGTAGTATGGGAGAATAGTAGTGGTAAGTAATATGCCTATGAAGAGGGAAAATCTGGAATGAATTTGCCAGCAGGAAGCACATGATGTGACAACTACAGTTATTCAGACTGCATGTGTACTGCCATTAAGTACACCAAGAGTCTGCAATGTGTGAGCAAACTGTTTTGTAGAGGGAAATGTGCTGTAACTGTTAACGTACAGTGCATTTGTTAAGCAGAGTAAACAAATGAGTGGTCCTCTTAAATATCCAAATGTTCTAAAGCTTTATATGCAGAGATGCTAATAAGCCATAAAGTTTTGGGAAAAGTGCAAGTAGGACACAGTGGGTGAATATGGGGTTAGAAAAAGGTAAACCAGTATAGGATACAGGAATAGTTAGGGGAGTGAAGTGAAGCTGGCAACCAACATATAACTCAAGGCTATGGAGGAAGTGTAAATGAAGGTGATGGAGGCAGACAGGAGGGAAGAAAGTGGGGTTGGCAAGGAAGGTGTGTATGAGGCTAAAGAATTAGGTGAAAATGAGGAAGCAGGAGCTAAATAAGGCAAGGGTAACACCTAGCATGGACAAATCCATAAATTTGAAGTCTGATGGGCAATGAGCATCTGGCAGTTTAGGATTGGCTGTGAGGTGCTTGGCATTGACACAGAGGTACTCTGGGAGTAGAGTTGTGAGAATAAGGGAAAGGAGGTAAGCTTCATCACATGAATTGTGGGAGTGGTGGTCAGTCCTTATTTAAAAAAAAGGTAGTGTGGCCAACTGTATGGCATAGATGGAAAAGTTCTGACTGTGATACAAGTGGAGAGTTTGATTAATGACTCTGGTACTTGTAGGAGCTGGTGGGATGGATGGACTTGAGTAGCTGTTGCTGGCGTGTGGCCATTCTGTGGGGGAAGGAACTGACTCTGGCTCACTTCTTGAAGGACAGCTAGTATTAGCGCTTGGTGCACCTGTAGAATATGAGCATGTGAACATGTGCTGCCGATGTATGTAGCATGCAGTCCAGAGGACATGCAGAGGCACTCTGCCTGAGTCTGGCAGCAGCTTTGGAGCTTATGTCATAAAAAGTGGGAATGCACCACTAGGTGAAGGATGCACACCTCCACTGGACCTGCAAGCTGACTTGCTCCCCTACTACCCAACACACACTGTTGGGAATGAGATGGCCAGTTGGGCTACCTAGCCAGTAAAGCATGGCAAATTGTGTGTGGGTAGAGGAACCATCAGGCCACACTGAAGAATAAAGGGTAAAGTATGGAGTAGTTTAGATGGAGGGTGCTATAAGAGACCAAAGGAAAGAAATGCTTAAGTTAAAGTTGGACGAGTATTTAGCTGCAGATGGAGAGTGAGCGAGTGAGAGGGGCTGGAAGAGAGTGGTAATGCTGGTGATGAAAGGTATTGTAAACAGGGTATAACAGGTGGTGCAAAGGAAACAAGGAAGGTAGGTGATTACAGAACTGTGAAACTAGCAGGAAATATGAATTTTTAGTGCAGCGTCTGACCCAAACAGTGGTGACCCAAGAGGTTTTCAGGGTTTCTTTGTAGGAGTAAGGGAATTTAACTAGGAGAGCACAGACCAAGGTCAGGGTGGTTGTGAGAATTAATATATCTCAGGGCAGTAAATGAGCTTCGATCATCGGTTGTTTGGCATGAATCACTGGAATGGGAGGTGATTGTGCATATTGATGAAAGTAAATGGAGAAGGAAGATGTAAGGAACAAAAGGAAGGCAGAAGATAAGTGTAGGACAAGGATCAACATTCTCAAGGAACAAGCAAAAACAAACTAGTAGACTGTGTAGGTTTTAAACTAGTAGTTGCATGGTGGTTGCAGAGTTGTCTATTGGATCACAGCTGTGAGTGAATGAAGGTAAAGTTGGAATGGGTGTGTGTTGATAATTGGAGGTAAGATCCAGAGTAGTATGGCAGAATGGGGAGGAAAAATTATACTGTATGTGCTAACTGACTTGCAGAGGTGGCAGAATGAACAGAGGAAATAATAATGCTATAATGCTGAAGATCTTTGCCTCACAACTCCAGCATACAAGATTCGGTCCTAACTTGTGGTCACTATTTATGTGGAGTTTGCATGTTCTTTCCATGTTTGTGTGGATATTCTGGATATTCCAGTTTATTCCCACTTCCCCAAAACATGCTGCATGTCTACTGCAAACTATTCCTTTGTGTTGGATATACCATGCCTTGTGGCCCTGTGTGTTGCTGAAATACACCTAGAAGTGAACAGTTCTCTTCCCCACTATTTGTTTGTGTCTTTCGGCTTTTCCCGGTTAGGGGTCGCCACAGCGGAATTCCGGTCCACTAATGATTGGCAGTAGATTTTTATGTACTGGCTTGCCAGGCCTAATGCACAACCTTCAACGAAGGAACGCCCATTCACGCATGTCGCTACACAGAAGACGCTCTAACTGAGAATCGAACGGGCAACGTCTAACTGTGAGACGACAACGCTACCGCAGCACCACCACCGCAGTTCTCGCCCCCACTATTAACGCATTAAAAATGTTGCAGAAGTAACAGCCAAACAAATAACAAGAGACACAGCAACCATAAAAACTAATAAATGTGAGTAGGTAAGCGCTTTTACCACAAGTGGCTTCTTCAGACCGTAGAACTCACAAAAGCAGAAACAAGCATTTAAATAGATGACATCAGCTTCTCACTTTTTAAATAAACCAATAACATGTACAGCAGTCACAGTATTTCATTAATTCAGTGCTAAACCTGTCTTCATTATCAGCTCATAAGAACAGATAAAGCTACATCATCAAATTCAGAAAGTAAGCTCTTAAAACAACAGGATTCATATATTGCATGCATCAAAATTCAAAGCTGGTATAATTATAAATATGCAGCATAAACAGAAGCTTATTGCTTACGAAAACGAGAACAGACATTTAAATAAATAATCACAGCTACTCACTTTATACTTTTTAAAAATAAGCCAGTAAATACACAGCAGTCCTAGTATTTCACTCACTCAGAGCTGAGCCTGTCTCTTCCTCCATTACCAGCTTCACAAAAGCAGATATAGCATGCTGCATCATCAAATTCAGAAAGTGAGCTCTTAAAGCAACAAAGATCATATATTGCATGGATCAGGATCATTCAGAATTGCTACAATTATAAATGCACAATATAAACAAGCACCAGAATGAATGCTACAATCGTAATCACATCCATATATAAAATACAAGAATAATAAAAACAAAAGAAAGGCAAGCTATTTGGGTATACCTCTCATTTAAAACTGGCTTAATGGAAACTACCCCATTGAGCCCCCCCGATCAGCTCTAAGCTTAAGGATCCAGCGAAGCTCTGCTTCTTCCATCCTATTCTCAATGTCTCCTAAGGATCCAGCGAAGCCCTGCTTCTTCCATCCTATTATCAGTGTCTCCTAATCTAACACTGGCTCCTACACTTTAAATAACCCTAAATTTAAATACACGCTTACCGTCATTTGCTAACACATATCTAGATATGACACTATTATTGCTCCCTATTCATATACTGTAAAGGTGCTCCCTTATTCGTTCCCTTAGAGTACATCCCGTCTTACCCACACAAAATCTCTGACAACAATGACACTGCACTAAATAGACTATGTGCCTAGTGCCACAAGTGGCCCTAGGAGTGAACTTGTACTCCTTATAAGTATCCTGATGTAAAAATGTGTCCATAGTTTCTATATGTTTACAAAAACCACACTGACCACAAGGGAATGTCCCAGCCATCCCACCTGGACTCTTAACTTCCCTATCTGGATAGCACAACAGTCTTTTCAAGGACATGCAGTTATTGTAACAAAAATGGGGCATATCCCCTACCACTCTTTTTCACCCGTCAGCAACAATGACCAGTGTCTCTCAAAAACTTTTTGGATCTTATCTAATTATTCGTGTAAAATTTAGTAACTTTCACAACAGTCTCGTGTTTCTCTTCATGCGTAGTTTGAGCTATATTGTTAAAAATTGGTCTATCGAAAAAGTATGGCTTAGCTCAACCTTCTCGTAGCCCATCAACATGTGCAAGTAATGGGGGTAAAATCTGAAACTTTATAACCCAGATAACTTAAATTTTGACAGAGTATCCCTACCTCGCCTGTAACTTTCCTTAGTATTGTACAATCAGGACATCCTCATCCCCTGCCCCTTAACTGTTATTAAATATCCGTTTCGGATGAATACTTTGCCTATGTAGCATCATGTTCCTATGGCAATCCTTTCTATACAGACCTGTGTTAATATATGAGACCTTCCATCCTTGGTAACACACACATCTAAGAATTCAATGGACGTATCAGAGTACTTCAAAGTGAATCACAAAAATTCACTAGCTCTATGTAGTGTCTCAACAAATTCATGTAAGCTATCAAACATACCCCTCCAAAGCAAAAAAAAAAAAAAAATCAACGAAACGGCGATAGAAAAGCACATTCTGAACAAACATTTCCATGTTAAATACCACATCCACAAAAAATCTTTTTGGCTTCTCTCAATTAATAACTACTCCTACTAGAATTCACAAACCTAACAGAAAAGAATCTACCCTTGATTGGATCCTTATCAATAACCATCCTAACAACTATACTCCAGGAACCCTTCCTGATAATATCAGTGGCCATATGCTTACTTACATTATCAGACAAAAAGTTCACATTCCAAATACTCTTAATCTTATAACTTCACGCTCTAAAAAACACTTTAATCCTGACAGTTTTATAAACGAACTAAATGCATGTGATTGGTCACCACTAACATATCTGGAACTTAATGAGGCTGTAACCTACTTTAATACTAACTTTATTCAAATACTAAATCACCATTCACCATACCGCTCCATTAGAATAAGAACCAAATCTGCCCCTTGGCTAACTAAACAAACTAGGCAAAACATGCTACTTAGAAACCAAATTTGGGCTAAATGGAGAACTACCAAATGCCCATCTGATCACCTTCAAACAATTAAGAAATGCTACCAAGAGAGATACCCTTAGGGATAAAAAAGACTTCTACCTAAACCTCCAACAAACTTCACAACATACGCCAAAAACATTTTGGTCAGGAATTAATAAACTTCTTCAGCCAGGAAACACTACTACTCCCACCCCTGTAGGTCTCAACCAGAATAATTCCAACCTGATCCCTGATGCCTTTAATAAATACTTTACAGAAGCCATTCAATCTCTAGCTAACTCTCTACCACCTTTACCTGCTTCGCAATTGAATACCTTTAATACTTCTTCCCCAACCTTTCATATACACCCTGTTCCAACATCTCTTATTTACAAACTACTTACTAAACTAAAATCTTGTACCCCATCTGCTGACCGTCTCCCATCTGAATACCTACAAATTGCTGCACAAGCCATTGACTACCCCATATCTATCCTGATTAACAGAACCATCACTGAAGGCAAAATCCCTACCATATGGAAAATATCACACATTATCCCTCTACACAAAGGTGGAACTTCAATTGACCTCTCTAACTACCGACCTATTGCCTTACTCTCCCCATTAGCCAAAATAATGGAAAAATGTATTCACAAACAAATACTTAACCACTTTCTACAAAACAACCTACTAGCCAACTGCCAACATGGCTTTAGACCATTCCATAGTACTACTACTGCTCTTCTCTCCTTCACTGACACTATAAACAAAAACCACAATAATAACTCCTTTTCCTCTGCACTATTTTTAGACCTGTCAAAAGCCTTTGATATGGTTAATCATACCCTACTTCTTGAAAAACTAAAGCACCTTTCTCTCGACCTACAAGCATTACAATGGTTCAGATGTTATCTTCAAAATAGACAGCAAGCTGTACTCTGGGATAACAATTTGTCTTCCTTACTTCCTGTTAATATTGGAGTCCCTCAAGGCTCTATCTTAGGTCCACTTCTTTTTTCCATATTTATTAACGATCTCCACTTGAACATACCCCACGCCACTTGCATCCAATATGCAGATGACTCTACCTTAATCTGTACTACCAATAATATACCCTCACTCCAATCCCTAACCCAAACTGTATTCCAAAAAGTCGAAAACTGGTTCATGCAACATTGTCTTCTCCTGAATCCAAAAAAAACCCCAAAACTACTACTTTTTACACCAACTCATAAGTCACCCACTCCATTCTTCTCTATAACCTCCAATAATGCTACTAATGTAGCACCGGATACTACCACCCGCCTACTAGGTGTCACAATCGACAATCATCTTAACTTTGATGACCATATTAACTCCACCATAAAGACTGTCAACAGAAAACTTGGTACCCTCTACAGAATCAAACCCTTCCTTACACCCTCAGCCAGGCAAACTATCGCACAAACTCACCTCATTTCTACCCTTTTCTACGCCTCTGCTATATATACCAACCTATCAAAAAACAACATCTCCAAACTTTCTACCTGCTATAATAGTATTGCTAGATTCATCACATGCTCTCCCTTTAAAACCCACCACTGCCTTAACCTTAAACAGCTAGGATGGTTAGAAATACAGAACCATATACTCTATCAACAGTTACTTATGACACAAAAGATCCTATACCACCCCAACGATACACCCATCCTCTCTAATCTGATCTCTCCATATACTACGTTCTGCAAATAAACTACTTGTCTCCTTAACTAAATCAAACAACAAAGCTGGTGACTCTCTTTTCTCAAACACTATAGGAAAAAAATGGAATCAGCTCCCTCCTGAACTATCTACCCTAGCATCTGCTTCTCAATTCAAAAAACAAATAAAAGAACATCTAAAAACTAAGTGGCTTTGTCCTTGTGCAAACCCAGACTGAAACTTGCATTTCACTCCTACTCCAACCCAACCCCTCCCTCTTGCCTCCAAAACTTATTTCTCTCCTCTTGCTTTAGTCTTAGTAATTTGATAGGATTTGGGAACTTTGTTCTTTCTGCAGTTGCCCTGGTGCTGTCTAGTGCATTTGCTTGTTTATGTCTGGTCTGGCTTTTGCCTAAATGTTTTGTAGTCACTGTTTGTTAGTCCCATTTGCTTTTCTCATTTTACCTATGTTACTATGGTACTGTTGCTTTATTACTTTATTTCACTTGTTTGCTTTTTGTTATATTGTTATTCTTATGCTTAGAGCTTTTCTCCCCGGGCCTCTACTGAAAATGGACATGTATCCAGTTAGACTAGCCCGGTCAACAAATGTAAAATAAATAAAATAAATAAACATCCAATTCTTATTGGGCCACCACTGCATTTGTGTAGCTGTTGGCACAACACGTGCCCATTGCTACCCCATGTTTTTATATGCAGTAACCATCATCAAAGACAAAGGCATTGCTGGCCAGAACCACATCCATGAAAGTACAAATTAGATCAACAAGTTTCTGTCCATACTCACTATGATTAAGCAGGTACCTATGTAAATATTCAACAACGTCCATTGTCACTAGTAAATATTCACTCAACCCACCATATGATTTCATAAAATCAAATAAATCTCGTAGGAACTGCTTAGTGTCTCTTAACACAACCGTTGACTTATCTAGTATAGGTCTCGCATGTTTTTCAACAAAAACTGAGAAGGGTTCAGTAACCCAACCCTTCCCTGCTACAATTGGTCTAAACGGTGGTACTATGGGATCTTTGAGTCTTAGGGAGACCTTGAAATAGAGGCACTGTTGGTGTATCAGCTGTCAGAAATTGCATCAATTCCATGTAAATAAAATAAGTAAATGGTCATTAAGGAGAATCAGCAGCTCTCTATATATGCCTTCAATCCTCCTAACATCAATTCTTTCATAAACATCAGTATCAGTTAACATAGACGTAATGGAGTCCTAGTAGAAGCTTCTATTCATAACCACTATCATACCGCCCTTATCTGCAGGACGGATGACTATAGTCTGGTCACTCTGTAACCTATTCAGTACTGCAGTCCAACAATTTAAATTAATAAAACCTTCCCATCCTGTCTACTGTTAAATACAGTATGAAGCTCATCTTCACATATTTTACTGAAAGCCTTAAGAATAGGGTGATTCATGGGCACAACATTACTGAGCCTGTTAAACCCATGTCGACCCCCCCCCATTTCACCCTCAGGAAAAGACATTTTCAGCATTACATTTCTAATAAACAGTTTTAAGTCAGTAATAGTGTCCGAAAGGTCTGCTGCATGAGCAGGAATAAATGAGACCGTTAAGGACAGCAAGCTGTCTCATCCAGTATCATAGCCGATAAGTTCAATACTAGCGATTCCAGGGATCCCACATTCTTTTCAGGGTGTGAAAATTCTTTGGCTGTACTGGTTCTTTCCTTTTCATACGTCCTCTGCTTCTAGACCTGTTTGAGCCTCTTCCACTCTCCACTCTAGTAGGAAAAGGTGGTTTCGGAAACCCCTATTGATGGAACACAGGAAACTCTTTCCTCCTCACCACCATGGGATCATGTTGTTCATTTTCAGCATTGTAGCAACTCTCTGATGTATTTATTAAAACATTCTTATCCCCTAGAGCATCTGAGGGTAAAGATGCCTGCTTGCCAGGCTGCACAGTCTCAGCAGCTACAATCACCAGTCCATTATCAGTAGGGGTACTGTAAGCATCCCCAGCCTCAGACTGGGATCCCCTGCCACAGCACCAGACTCAGGGGCCTTCCTTTCAGTCCTGGGCCATGAAAAAAACATGACCCAGCCTAAAATCGGACATGTCTTTGTCCAGTCCTTTCATTTTCTGGGCAGTTAATCGCCTCTCATAGGTGGTAATATTGTCAACCAACAAGCATCTCTGACACCTTCCTTGTGCCTATAGTTGATAAAGTGATGTGTGGCGTGGTTATCGATCTCACTAATAGGTCTCTCCTGTTCAGGTTTGAAAAAAATCAATCATAAGTTTCATATATGGATTATCTGTTATGAGCTGGTAATGAAGGAAGACACAGGTTTACCAATGAATAAATGAAATACTGTGACTGCTGTGCCTTTTATTGGTTTATTTAAAAAGTGAGTAGCTGATGTCCTCTATTTAAATGCTTGTTTCTGCTTTTGTGAGTTATATGGTCTGAAGAAGCCACTTGTAGTGGTGAAAGCGCTTGCCTACTTGCATTTGTTAATGTTTTTATGGTTGCCGTGCATCTGTAGTTTGTTTGGCTGTTACACTCACATTTTACATCTTTGGCAGTCAGTTTACTCTTTGGGTGATTTTTTAATCTTTTTTTGTCTAATGTTGCAGAAGTAGTTTAGGATGTATTAAAGGTCACGTGATGATAGATAATGGAAGAAAATGGCTTGACGAGAAAGATAGTTTAGGAGAATGTGACAAGCTGGCAGGAGGGGGCTCATGGGAAACATGTATTGAATGAAATGATTAAAAGTCATCAGTAATGGATGAAGTAGAAAACAATGTGGAGGTATAATAGCCAAGAGGCCTATTGGTAGCCTTTAGAGACTTGGAGGGGAATGTTTTAGCTTAAAAGTTTAACAGAAGAAAGTGAGGGTAAAGGTCTTAACAGATGGAGAGAGGAATAAAGTATACAAGAAAAAAGAATAGGCAGAAGTGTTTGTGGAATTTAATGAGGCATTCACGCACTGTTCCTGTCTTGTGTAAAGTGTGAAGGGGGATATGGAATGTGTGCGTTTGTTAACTGAGGTAAAACACTGATTCCAATGGACCACTTTAAGTTTTGACGCAGGAGATTTACAGTAGATAGAAGATATTTTCAAATGGATTAATGTATTCTGATGAACAGTGAAATTTTCACAACCAAGTAATCAGGTCTGTAATTAAAAATACAATTGAAACTAGAAGAACCATACTTAAAATCAGGATTTAAACTGCAAGACTACTTATAAGTAAATCAAAATGCAGCTTACACAGTAACTATTCATTAATAGAGTCTATACAGTAAGGTATATGGGAGGAGAGGGAAGGGTTAATGATGAGTGGAAGGATGCTAGGAAAGATGAGAAAGGAAGTGGGGGGACTTCGTTAATACAGTAACGGTATTATGATGAAAATGAAGCTAGTGGAGGTGATGGACATAAGATGTTGGATTCAGAAGATAGGATGGAAGTGGAGAAAAGCTGTGGGATAAATTTAAAAGAATGAAAGATGCTGGGGAATGGGTGGGTTCCATACTGTTATTGAAACAAGTGCTGCAGAGAGGGGGAGTTTATTTATTTTTTTAGGAAGAAGCAAGGGGGGGGTGTCACCCACTCCCAATTAGTTAATGTGTCTGATATTGTTGCATGAAGAAGAGATTGAAGAGAAGACTCTGGGATGTTATAAAAACATCTCAGAGTACTAATGCAATGATCCTTTGTGAAAGTGTTAGCAGAAAGACTGGAAATATTCTTTACTGTGACTTCATTCAGAAGGGGCAGCTAGACTTATTGAAGGGGAAGACTTTTAAGGATGGTTCAGTAGTGAGATTTTATGGTTGGATGTTGAGGACTGGAATGGCACAGGGGTGTTGAAGGGACATTAGGAAGGCTTTTGACTATGTAGAATCAGGGATTCTTTTGTAAGAATATTAAGAGAAATTTTCAGAGAAATGGATCACCGAAATAAAAGCATTTCTTGCTAAATCTGTAAGGTCAAGGGAAAGCAAGAGATGGGTACTTGGCAGGGGGGTGAGGGAGATGAGAAAGTGAAATAAAACTTTAGGTGCAGATGACTATAGTTTTTAAAATGTGGGAGATGGACTACTATGTGTCCTGGAAGAATCTAAATGATTCAGGCAGAAGACATGTTGAAGTACTGGAAGGTGAGTCAGTAGTAGTGTTATTTTAACAAAATGAGAGGAAGAAGAGTTGAAGCTCATGGTGAAGTCGAAAATGAAGCATTATGGTATAAAGCAGCACATAAATGTGGAGTGTAGTATAAAAATGTAAGGGAGCAGCTGGATATGTAGGTTGGAAATGTGTTAATGGGCAAGGTGTAGTTAACATCATGGTTGTACCATGGCTTGTGCATTGAGTAAGAATCCTCTGCAGAGGATCAGTGTGTGATGATGATGGAAAATGCGCAGAAAATTGCATTTCTGTATCTGTGACTTGTTCATGTCTTAGGAAGATGTGCAGAACATTCTGTGTGACTTGGTCATGTGCAGGGAAGAAAAAGGCTTTGATAAGCATAACAGGCTTAGAGGAAAAAGGCAGACTCAAGGTTGAGGAGCAGGAGACTTTTGAGATGAGGATGGCAGCACATGATGTAGATGTTGAAAGAGAAGGGAAAGGAAAGGGACATGGTTAGAATAGGAAAGTGGGAGCAGTAGCTGTGAGGGTAGGCTGCTTATAGCAGGTTAGAGTGAAAAGGACAGTTAGAATGGGATGAAAAGTTGAGAGTTTAGCAGCAGTGATAGAAGTATTAAGGGGATGCTGAAGTTGAAAAAAAAAAGGTTGGGAGTTACAGGGTCATCAGAAGAAATTAGCAGATAATGTGTTATAGGCATTATGCTGGGAATGTCTAGCAATGAGACAGAAGGGAGAAATGTAGGATTTCAAAAGTTTATGTGATGATTGTGTGTGTAGTTTTATTGTCTTTACAATTGTAAACCGGTGTTCATTAGTAATTAAAAGAAAAGTGCTGCACTGATAAAGCATTAATACTGCAGCAACTTGTTATGGTCATGGTGGTGGTGGGGTAACTTGTTTCAAAGACGTGCATCTGGAGTGTGTCTCCCCAGAGCTGTACTGAAAATGAGCTCTGTCCTAGTCAGGTTTTCTTGGTAGACGAATGTTAAATAAAATAACTTACTACTTTGAGGTCCCTGAATGACTGAAGGCACACGTCTTGTACAACAGATACTGACCTGTACCAAGAATGTGGAGTAAGTAAAATGAATATATTGTTTTATCTTAATTGTACTTGAATTCAAAAGTACGTGCTAAGCTGCTGTTCTTTAATGATCATGTTTAAAGCTCTGACTTGCTAGTAAAGCCAGAAGGCAGGGGCGTGCCAAATAGCATCTGCTAAAATCTATCAAAGCACAAAGCCAAAAAATAAATAAAATACTTGTATTTCATTTTTTTTCTCTCACACACACATGGTCTGTGATAGTTATGCCTAGCAACATAATGACACGAGTGTGGGCAGCAATAGTTGGAATTAAAACAACGATGATTTGCTCCAAAATCACAAAGTAAGCACCCCAACAAAAGTAATATTTAACTAAGAACTAAGAATATGATTCCTAGTTAAATATTCCTCTTGTTAGAGTGCTTGTTCTGTGAACATATTTTTATTTATTTTTTTGCACATCACTGTCTGCTTACTGCAGAAACTGAGAACAGATGTGATTTGCACCCCAAACAATATCAATTTTTGCCCTTCATAGCTGTGAGCCTGAAGGGCATAAACATGAAATAGCCGCAGAACTTAAGTCTCATTTTCAAGTAAAAAGTCCAGAGTTCTTCAGAAAATTGAGGAAAGAGCCAGAAATGATGCTGGTTGCTTCCTTCTTTTCCATGCAGTACTGATTATGCCACCTGCTACAGTTGACAAGGGTCTTGAGACCCCTAGCATGCTGCCACAGCATGTGAACTTCCTAATGCAGTGTTAGAAGATGCCTCTCATGCATTCCAACATGGCCACACAGAATCTGACAACTTGAGGGATATAACTTCTATTTTGTTTGCATACCTTTTATTCTGAGATGTGCCTGTAATTACGAGGGAGGCTAGGAGGTCAAGTACAAGAGGTCTTGCATAGCTAAATGAAAAGATTTTCCCTTTTGGTAGCAGGGGAGGAGATTACATACTGCTCAGGTGACATAGTTTTCCCAATTTCTTTCTGAGCTTTTCTCTACTAGTCTAGCTGGTACTTCTATGAAGTGCACTTTTCAGCTATTTCTGCCCCTAGTATCCTCCCTCAATGATCCAGACCACCAGTTAAGCAAATTCTTAAAGGCATCCTGCACTTTAGACCTCCTAGGTAGACAGTAGTGCTTGCTTAAAATTGCAACTTTGTTGTCAGATTTATCCTCGTTACCCATTGATCCACTGACAACAGTACCTGGGAATTCTAGTCCTACAAATCATTGTTGCTGATAGCTGTCAATTTAGAAGGAAGAGTGTCTGGGTGGCCACGGTGGTGCAGCGGTTAGCGTTGTCGCCTCACAGCAAGAGGTTCTCCGGTTCGATCCTCGACTGGGGTGCCTTCTATGTGGAGTCTGCATGTCCTCCCTGTGGTTGCGTGGGTTTCCTCTGGGAGCTCCGGTTTCCTCCCACATCCCAAAGACATCCGCTGTGGCAACCCCTAACCGGGAAAAGCCAAAATAATAAGTGGTGTCTGGTTTACAAGCTTTAATTTGAAAACAACCATTCCTTATTTTTTTCAAGGCTACAGTAATCCAACACACTAGCCCCTCCTTTATACCAAAAGTCATAACTGAGTCAGGCTGTCCAACTACCAGTCCTTTTCTTTAAACCTTCAGAATGGAGGGGAAAAGATCCTGCATTCTCCAGATGCCCATAGGCAACTTGGATGCCGTTTGGAAAACCTAATGACTTTAGGAAGTCAGACCAACTGCTTTTGGCTTTGCTGAAACTAAACAATGAGTACCATTGTCCGTGCAGACTAACTCTAAGTAGATAGCCCACTGTATAGTCTTTCTGCTAAAAGAAGAAAAAAATCTGAACATATGCCACACTACTACAGTTGTCTTTCTGAAAGTGGTTAACGTCCAGGAAATTTTAGAGATAGCCTCTTGTTTATCATTGCATTTCCAAACAGACATAGCTTCCAGGGCAAAGGCAGGGTTCACTTCAGTTTTATTGAAAGGCATGCTCCCCTTCTTTAATGACCTGTATCCACCTCCTAGAATGACTGTCAGCTTTGGAACTCTTCCCTTGTATGAAGACTGCAAGAATTACCTATAGAAAGAACATAGTACACTTGTGTTAACTTGCCTTAATTGTAGATTTTGGAGTGTAGCCACTACTGCAGTCCAGAGTCTGCCCTTCTGAGTCATTTCTCTCATCAATGGAGAGAGAAACATTGTTCCTTGTATAGCAAGACTTAAGCTTTCTGTGTCATTAAATATTTACTGTAATCTCCTTTTCTCCAAAGTATGGAGTGTGCTGATCATTGAGTCTAATGCAAGTGTGATTTAGTCAGGCACAGCATTAAGTGAAGTAAAGCAAGAACCATGCAATTAGCAGTTGCAGTGTGCATTTTATAGAATTGCTCTCTAGGTGTAAGAATAACATTCCTATGTATTTTTTGCTATTGTAGCAGTTAAGATTCTATTAACATCTTATATTTTGCAGTACATGTGATGGCCTTGAGATCCTTTGTTGGGGAGGGGGATTTAGTAGTAGTGTGTGCACCATTCACAGCACAACATGTAGGAGAAGTAGGGTGCTAAAGTACACCATATTAATTGTAGTAAGGTTATAAAACCATAATGTGCATTAAGATGCCACACAAACTGGGTACATTAGGTGTGAAAACTACTTGTGGGGTAGCCTTGAATAACTCCCTTAAGTGAAAATCACTTTAGTAGCTTTAAATAACCCCTGTAATTGAGAATACTGAAACTACAGTGCTGAGATGAATGTGTTTGGGTCTTGGGTGGCCTGGTGTGACTACAAATGGCGCAAGTCAGAACTAACCAGAGGGAGCCATGGTCAATAGTGCAAAAGAGAACAAAGAGGAATTGAAAAATGGAAGGGATTTCTTTGGAGAAACTGAACCTTTAGCTACTTAATGCAGTTTGAACTGTACTACTCACATGCCCCTCAGTTTAGCACATTTAAGGCATGCATTAACATCCAGTAGGTCTTTGTTTTTGGCTGCTCCCTACAGCATCCTATAATTTCAGGTTTTAAATATGAAGAAATGGATGATATGCCCTTACCCAACCCATGGACTTGATTATTACAAGCTGATGCACCCAGAACACGACTTGTGATTTATATATGCTTAGTTGCCTACTGCAGGAATCCTGTTAGTCTGTTCCTCACTAAGTAGCCATCAAGTGGAATTCATTTCTCTCCAAAGTTTGACTTAATCTAGTTTCTAATGTAAAGTTATACGTAAATTAGAATTCAGCCAAAACATAACTGTCTTGTTTGGATCTGATAGAAGAGTGTATTTTGTGATTCTTAATTTGTTCTGCAGAGCAGTGTTGGTCACTTTCTTAGTGCCTGTTCTTTTTCTCTTTGTCTCTCTGCTGCAGAAACTCAATTCAGTACGAAGAGTACAAGTGAAGAAAAGGTAATGAATGATGTAATCCATCCCAGCCCCAGTGCTTCTTTTGTCCTAGTTGTGAAATGCTATGAAATGGGTACCCAGCATTGACTAATGAATAGATTTGACAGCTTGCTTTGTGGAATGGCCTTTTTGTAGTTGCCCGACAACAGAAGCAACAGAAAGCTATTCACTGCAAGGGATCTTCAGAATGCATTTGACTATTCTTCTGTCGGTTGGAATCAACATGACATCATACATTCCTTATACAATGGTGTGGCTTAGCTTTTAAGTACACAAGCCATTACGTCATCATTGCAAATTAGGGTGGGGGGGTACGTCTGTTGCCATGGCGGATGATATTGCCAGGACTCAACTGATTGGTGCTGAGAAGCTGGTGGCACTCCTGGAAAGTGGCACTGCAAATGTGCTGCTGATCGACAGCCGTCCTTTTGTAGAGTACAATACTTCTCACATCCTAGAAGCAATCAACATCAATTGTTCCAAACTGATGAAAAGGAGACTGCAGCAGGACAAACTGTTGATTACTGAACTCATCCAACACTCAGCAAAACAGAAGGTACGTGTTTTCAAGTTTATAGTCTGCAAAGTTAGTGTAGTGGTTGAAATCTCCTATACAAAAGAAACTGACCCTTAATAATCTTGTATGCTTGCATATATGTATATATATATATATATATATATATATATATATATATATATATATATATATATATATATATATATATATAGATATATGGGTCTACCTGAGATGGTCGACAAGCCATTTGATCGACTTTCATTTGGTCGACAATTCATTTGGTCGACAGACAGATTTGCCCCCCTCCCCAATGTTGTGCGACCCTGGAGTTGATATATATTGTTAGGGGGGGGCACAGCCCCCCACATAAAACTGCTGGTCGACCAAATGAAAGTCGATCATATGGCCTGTCGACCATGTGATAGGGATCCATATATATATATATATATATATATATATATATATATATATATATATATATATATGTGTGTGTGTGTGTGTATGTATATATATATATATATATATATATATATATTTATCTATATATGTGTGTGTATATATATATATATATATATATATATATACACATACATATATACGTACAGATTTGTGTGCCTGTGTATATGTAATAAATAAATAAATATAATATCACGTAACGCTCCATAAAATGGAAATGCAGGGCTGACTGCAGCAAAGTGTAGCATGTCTGAGAAAATACAGAACAGTGGTAAAACAAAGAGAAACCTCATTTTGTATTTAAGTATGCATTTTTACAGGGGTTTCTGCTAAATTCTTCTCTCCAGGGTTGTTGTTGTTCTGCAAATGCCACCTTAGGTTTACCTAGAGTACTGAAGTTGCAAGGCAGAAAGGAAACTTTTTTGTGGGTAAATGCCTTTGACACAGATGGTGCTATATTTTACCCCTACCAACCTAAGAGTGAAGGATGTTTGCTTGGAGTTTCTCATGATTCATCCTCAAACTACCTGTGTATCTAATGTTCCTCCTAAGTTGTTTAAAGATGAAAAACATTCTGAATTTCTTCTTCAGTTTAGTTGCACAGTCGAATGTAACACAACTCAAACCAATCCTACTGTGACCCTTTCATAAGAGCAAAGCATTTTTCTGACCTCTAAACTATAGCTTGAATATGTAGTGTTCTCAACTTACAGCTTGAATATGTAGTGTTTTCTCTAACTGCCATGTTTGTGTTTACTTATTTTACCTTTACCATTTGCCGCCTTAGTTGGCTTGTAGATGTTCTGTAAACTTGCTCAGTATTTGTTCCTAGCCACAAGCGGGATTGCTGGTTAGAACCTGAGGTAGCCTAGAATCCTGTGCAATAGGGCAGTTCTACATTACAGCTCACTTGCAAAAGCCAGTGGTCATGATGCAGATTCCTGTACAAAAATGTATAAAAAGTGTCGACAAGTAACAGGGGAGGATGGGGAGTGAGTGACCAGTGGCAGCTTAACCTATCCTGCAAAAGAAAGTCATTCCAGTGTGCTGCAGTGCCATTATTTGAGGCATGTGGTGTATGAGCTGGCACTTGGCTCTGCCAGATCCATATCATTGCTGTTGTTTTCATGGAGCATCTGTAGAAGTTTGCACACTCACAGTGAATGACATAGTAGGCCATTGCATCTGTAAGCATATCCATCAGCTTTTGGGATATGGGGTTAGGGCTACTAACAGAAGACCCCTGGATGACAGCTGCATTATGACCAGCCCGCTGCTAAGGGATTGGAATTGAATGGTCCCAGTTATGGTGGTGGGCAGTGATCAGCAGACAGGAGAGCCAGAAAGAGAGATGCTAAAAGCTTGTATCGAATGGTAGCAATTGGGAGTTCCACCTGCTTGCTTTGAAGTGGTTTTAGAATGCATGTGCACATGTGTATCAGTTAAGCAAGCATACTGTTCCCTAGGGGTTTTTTTTCTAAAGCCCTTGGATCTGTGTAGCTTATCACACATATACAAACAAGTATGTGTTTGTAGTTATATAAGAAGACTAGGTTACTGTGCAACAATCCGTAGTGCCAGTAGGCTGGCCGTGAAGACGAGTCGAGCCAAATTTTAATGCATGTTTGTTGCAATTTAGATCCTCTTTCTCATACTTGCTTATAAGCTGACTTCAGTAACTGTTTTCCATCTGTTATACTGCCTTGCATTGTGTCCTCTTGTATTCCTCAGGCACATGCTAGGCTGTGAGAAGGATACATGTTTTCTTAATCAAATTCTGCTTTTTGTTGTGCTTCAGGGTGGTTTTCTTCTCCTTAGTTATTATTTTGAAAGCATCTGCTGATTACAGCATGGCTCCCTACATGCAAGCATAAGGTTATCTTTTAGAGCTGCCCATTAACTTGTTTATATTTTCCAGTAGAGTTGTCACTTAGTAGGTATGGAGTGAAAAGCAATGGGCTTCCTTCCATGGGGGAAGGAAGAGTTCCTTGGCATAACTAGATGAGCTACCTCACCTTCAGCCTGAGCCAACAGATTTCAGGCAACAGAAGCTTTAGTGGCCAATACTGTTGGAGAGGCAGCTTTGTTTGGCAGTTGTTTGGTTTAATGCCTGAAATTGTAAACCACATTTATAAGAAAGCCTTTTTCACTTTTAAAGCACTAGTTGCAAATAGGTCATACTGCAGTGGTGGATGATTTATTTATTTAATATTTATGCAAGTAATAGACTGAGTATGCATTTTCTTGAAAACATTTTGTAAATCACTGCCTTTTTTCAGACTACAAGTAGTGAATGACTTTTATTGCAGCTGCAAGCAGTAAGAGTTAATTTTTAATACATTTTGCCCCCATTTGCCTGCCAGCTATCAACTTTTACACTTTGTGAGCAGTCCCAGAAACAGCTATCCAGTTTGTGGATTTGACTCTAACCCAGCCCCTGATGACTGATGTAAGCATGCATCCTCATTACTGCAGAGGGTGTTCTATCCCCCTGGCATGTGCATGCTCTCTCTCTCTCACACACACATACACACACACACACACACACACACACATCTAGAGAGCCACCATCACCAGCCTGGAAGGCCAAGCCCATCTTCCACCATTTTGTGCCCATTTGTTGTTGTGCAAGTCGTAGCAATGAGAGAGTTTGACTGACTGGAATCACCATTTCTCTCTTCTATGATGAGCAAGTTAAATCCTACCACTTTCCCATCACTTGAGCCGCTAGTTAAACTTGGGTGGCCTTGTTCCCTGCACCTGAGTTGCTAGTCGGACTTGAGTGGCCTGGTTCCCAGTTAGTTGTTGATTGCTATATGCCAAAAAGCCATCAATAATTTATAAATGTTTTTGATTAAATAAGATCGCCTTTGCTAATTTATGCAAATTTAGAGCCTTTTTTGAACCCTGTGCCAATTTATGCAAATTTAGACCCTTTTTTGAACCCTGATGGTAGTTCATTTATTTTGTGTATTATTTGCCTCCAATATTTGTTCAAGATTAACCCCTCATGGACATTCAGCCCATTTGTTCTCCATCACTGGAGGGGGTCGACAGAGAAGGGCTGTCGTTTAGCCAGCCATTAGAGGTAATTCAAGACTTATCTAATTTAGCACCCAGCTTGCAGAGATCAAGGTGGGCTGTGTCCCTTGATGGTTGTCCCTCACTTCCACAAGGAACATTGCTCACCAGCAGACTTGCAGTTTCACCTCAAGCAGAGGCAATAGTGTCACTGATCTCCAGCAGAAAAGTCACCCATCCTATGTGCTATCTGAGCACCTGCCACACACTTCCCTCTGGGTGGGACAAGCATGTTACGCCCTTCACTGATCTCCTTCCCTGCTTAGTTTCTCCAGTGCTGTGTTTTTTAATTGAACCGTAGCTGCCTGGGTTACAATAAGGACGTCATATCTCTATGCCACAGAGTATAAATCATTGCGGCAGAAATAATTGTATATCATTGTCAAGTGTTTCACTTTTCTTCATCTTCGTTGAAGTAAGTAACTTTTGTATAGTAGGGCACACAAAAAGTCTAATTGGGGCAGTAACTTTGCTTAATGAAAATGGCAAAATTGTATTTGAACTGTCACTGCATTACTGTTTGCTTTGTGGTCATATTGTAATAAAAAGATGCCCTACTCTGCATGGAGCATTGTCAATAGAAAGCACCATCTAGACGAGTCTTTTGGAAATTGAGGCAGACTGTTTCAGAGATTGTGAAGCTGAAGTGAAACAGAGGCTTTCACAGATTGCAAACAGCAAGAACAGAATGAAGGCTAAGGAAAAATATTAAATTGAATAAAGGCTATTTTGAGACTTTGTAAAAAGATTACATATTCCATACTACTACTTTTTTTTTTTTTTTTTTTTTTAGAATGCAGCTTTTAAGCACCTAATCTTTGTAGTACAGAACTTTAATCGTAAATTTATGGAAGGATACAGACCTTGAGTCTATATTACCAGATCAAACGTTTAGGTTTTCGAATACCTAAACATCGAACTGGTAATATTGAAAGCCAAAAACCACGAACGGCCACTTTCACGCAGAGAAATAATTCCCTTGGTCGTTATGTGGATTTTGCCCTTTTGTCCAATGTAGAGCAATCTTGGAGTTGGTATATTTAGTTAGGGGGCACAATTGGGTTTAAATTTAAAATTATTTATTTTTTTTTTTTTACGGCCAAGGGAATTCCTTCCCTGCATGAAAGTGGCCGTTCACGTTTTTTTGGCTTTCGATGCTACCAGTTTGATGTTTAGGTATTTGACAACCTAAACATTTGATCTGGTAATGTAGACCCTCAGTTCTTTCCCTGGTGGTGTTAGAGTTGCATGTTATGGGACAGCTAAGGCCAGTAATCCTGTTGACTGTCCTATCCCAACCTCTTAATGGCTTACATGCTCCATGATAGCTGCTGTCATGAGCTGCATACTTGCTGCTTCATGTGCCCAGCCTCCTAGCTAAATAAATCATTGTTGTGCAGTTGTAGGTGTACCATGTTCCTTGGATGCGGATGGTAACATCTGTAGTTCTACAGGCATCACCAGTTTAGTGAGCTAAGCTGTTTCCCTCCCTCCTGAATGAGAGAGCTGTCATTGGCTGCTCACTTCTGTCATCCCCTGCCTGATCCAACCTATGTCAATAGCTGAACACTGCTCATCTGGGCTACACTCAGGGCTCTCTCTCTGCCATGAGGTGCGCCTTCCTTCAGACCCACATTTAAGAAAAGAGTGGGGTTAACTCTACCTCATTAGTTGGTCAGGTAATGGGGATGTATGTGTTCC